>NC_083584.1:56237389-56537389 GCF_027579695.1 Neoarius graeffei
TCACATTCACACCTACGGTCAATTTAGAGTCACCAGTTAACCTAACCTGCATGTCTTTGGACTGTGGGGGAAACCGGAGCACCCGGAGGAAACCCACGCGGACACAGGGAGAACATGCAAACTCCGCACAGAAAGGCCCTCACCGGCCACGGGGCTCGAACCAGGACCTTCTTGCTGTGAGGCAACAGCGCTAACCACTACACCACCGTGCCGCCCCATCCACAAGTTGTGTTTATCAATTTTACTTAATATTCACTTCAAGCAATGATCAATTTTACAGTTGTGTTTAGAAGTTTACATACAGTGACATGAATTTCATCTTGGATATGAATGTCATGGAAATATTTGGGCTTTCAAGGAGTTCTCTGAACTATTCGTTTTCTGTGGTGAAATGATTGTACAACATATTTCTTTAACAGAAAAAAAACATGAATTTGGTGCAGAAGTTTTCATTTATTTTGGGTTTTCTGAAATCAACACTGGATCAAAATTATACATACATGGTCAAAAAGTTACATACACTCACTTAGATGATTAATTCAGAGGTGCTGAGACTTCCAAAATGTCGCTTATCTTGCCAAAGCCGAGGTCTCTTAACTTCCTGTTAGTAATTATGATTGACTACAGCTGGTAGCTTCTCTGTGCCTTCGTAAAAAAAGGTTTGTTTACAGCACTCATTGGATTGACCAACACACAGTAAAATGGGAAAGTCCAAGGACCTCAGTGCAGATCTGAGAAAGAGGATTACAGATGTACACAGCTCAGGAATGTTTCTTAGAGCCATTTCTAAACAACTGCAGATCCCAAGATCAGTTCAAACAATTGTATGTAAGTTACTGGGAGGTGTAATCACTTTGCCAAGCCACTTTGCTTCAAGAAAACCCCAACTGTCACCCTCAGCTGAAAGGAAATTGGTTTGGATGGTCAGGAACAACCCAGGAACCACCATGGCACAGCCCTGCCATGAACTGGAAGCTGACAGATCACTGTCTACAGTTCAGTGAGTTTTGTATCACCGTGGACTAAGAGACTGCTATCTAAGAAATATCCCCCTGCTTCAAAATTGACACCTTCAAGCTTAACTAAAGTTTGCAACTGACCACATGGACAAAGAAAAAGCCTTCTGGAGGAAAGCTGTATGGTCACATGAGACAAAGATTGAGTTGTTTGGCCACAATGACCACCATGTACAGAGGAACACTGTACTAGCTGGCGGTGGTGGTCTCATCTCATTATCTCTAGCCGCTTTATCCTTCTACAGGGTGGCAGGCAAGCTGGAGCCTATCCCAGCTGACTACGGGCGAAAGGCGGGGTACACCCTGGACAAGTCGCCAGGTCATCACAGGGCTGACACATAGACAACCATTCACACTCACATTCACACCTACGGTCAATTTAGAGTCACCAGTTAACCTAACCTGCATGTCTTTGGACTGTGGGGGAAACCGGAGCACCCGGAGGAAACCCACGCAGACACGGGGAGAACATGCAAACTCCGCACAGAAAGGCCCTCGCCGGCCACGGGGCTCGAACCCGGACCTTCTTGCTGTGAGGCAACAGCGCTAACCACTACACCACCGTGCCGCCCCGGCGGTGGTGGTACACAGCAAAATCCCCAGTGTTGAATTAACACCCAGAGTGTTGATTTAACACCCTACTGTGTTTTATATAGGTCCGATTGGACACAAATTAGCTCTGAAGGTGTTAATTCAACACTGAGGAATTTGCTGTGTAGGATCATCATGCTCTGGGGCTGTTTTGCTGTCAGTGCACAGCAAAATCAAAAGTGTTAGATTTCCAGTGTTGGTGTTGTTTGTTAAAAATAGTGTCAATTCAACACTTGTTTAGTCTAATTCAACTACGTGAGAGTTAGTTGCTCAAAAGAATTGGTGTTAATCTGGGGAATTAAATCTAAGCAACTCTGTTAAGTGTTGATTTTAAAATCAACACTTAACAGAGTTGCTCCCAGCATTCCAATGTCTCTGTGACGTGTTTGCCTAAAGAGCGGGACGACTCCAAGCAGGGACAGCGGACGACCACTTTCTCTTTGCTTCCTTCGACTGTACCGAGTGTCTTTGTGTAAGTAAATCAAAGGTATTATGTCTATTTAATAATACTTTCTATGCAGTAGCATTTTATATGTGCCGAAAATAAGTAGCAGGGAGTCCCGGCTGCAGCTAACATCGTGACTAGGCAAGTCCCATGCTAAGGTTAGCATGATTGTTGTATGTTATTTTTTGATGGGTACATTAATGTTCCTTTTGCACAAGAGTGTCAATGAATATACGTAGTTTGCTTGACGTAAGTGTACACGTTTGGATAACGCGGTATATATGTACAACTGCACATTTTTTGTGAGGGGTTTAAGCTAGCTAAAGTGATGTAGCACACGCACCAGGCATCGCATTAGCGAATATTCTCTGTCGGAAAAATCAATCGGGGGGGGGGGGATTGCTATGGCCTAGTCTTGATGAATGACGTTGTTGGCTTTACACGGCAAAATGTCACAGCTGCTGAGTGTCAAGCTATGGAGTAGAGAGCCGGGGCTGGACCGGGGGGTTGAGCTCCTGCTTGCCGAGGGGCAGCTACTGAAAGCCGGGCAAGCTCTGAGAGCCGGGTGGCATGTTGCTGCTGGAGGAATACACACACACACTGGGCCAGCACACCAGCCACACGAAGTCCTGCTCTAAATCCGGAGCTTTTTACGGGCGGGAGTTTATTTTTAAAAATACTTTTTCAGGATTAAAAAAAACAACTGTTTATCTTAACGTTAGATTGAGAAGCTAAAGTTAGCTGGCGCCAACACTGGAGTCTCACACCCCCTCAGCTGCTGCCATAATAATCTCATCTCATCTCATTATCTCTAGCCGCTTTATCCTTCTACAGGGTCGCAGGCAAGCTGGAGCCTATCCCAGCTGACTACGGGCGAAAGGCGGGGTACACCCTGGACAAGTCGCCAGGTCATCACAGGGCTGACACATAGACACAGACAACCATTCACACTCACATTCACACCTACGGTCAACTTAGAGCCACCAGTTAACCTAACCTGCATGTCTTTGGACTGTGGGGGAAACCGGAGCACCCGGAGGAAACCCACGCGGACACGGGGAGAACATGCAAACTCCGCACAGAAAGGCCCTCGCCGGCCACGGGGCTCGAACCCAGGACCTTCTTGCTGTGAGGCGACAGCGCTAACCACTACACCACCGTGCCGCCTGCCATAATAATAAACATCTGAAATGCAAAATGAGTTTAACTTAACAAGTTACAGTGTGTAGCTATCTATGCATATAAACAATAATGTTGCTATCATGTTTATGCCTTTACTTGTGAGTAACGCTAAAAATCAAAACAAATACTCCGACGGTCAAACTCGGGTGATTAAAGCCCAGCAAAAATTCTCCTGTCTTTACACATCCATGGTGAACATACTGTAAATGATGGCACAGTGTGGATGTATTCTCTTCCTTTTTTTTTTTTCTTCATAGTTAATCATGTTGAAGGTGAGATTTGGAGAAACGCGGAAGTATATCAAAGTGGTTGAGACTGAAGATGGCTATGATGACTTCAACACATTTCTTCAGAAAGGTTGGCATCATTTTTCATGCAGCCCAGAATGTTTGTGTTAATTGACTACTTGCTATAACACCTGTTGAATTTGTGATATTTACATGTCTTATATTGTGGAGTTGTGTTTATGATAGCTAATGGTAATGCCCTGTGAAGAAATTAAAAAGTACTTATAGAAGTTGACCTAAAATGTTGAAAAACAAGCTTAGCAAATTTCTGGTAATGCTCTTATTGTAATTTTTCATTGCTCTAAATCTAATTTTTATCAGCCATTCAAAAGCTAGATCTTCCACTTGAGACTGAGCTGCACTTGACAGATGAATCAGGGACAGAAGTCGATGTGTGAGGCCGGCTGGTGTGACAAGTGTCATGCTACAGGTTCCAGACCTCATTTTGAGACGAAGACATGAGAATAAATCCTCCGGCAGAGCACAGGAGAGTGGAAGAGAGGGAAGCGAGGGGGTGTCCGGCTACGGCTGAGGAAACTGCAGCTCAACCGGACCCCACTGCCCTCGGTGATCCTGGCGAACGTTCAGGACGAACTCCAGGGAAATGTCCACTTCCAGAAGGATTTTCAAGACTGCTGCGTGATGGCGTTCACAGAGACCTGGCTAACTGAGCGTGACCAGGACGGTGACCTGTCAGTCAGCGGCTTCGGAGCACCGCACCATTTAGATCGTGACGCAGAGGTGACGGGGAAAACACAGGGAGGAGGAGTCTGCCACTACACTAACCTGAGATACTGCACTTCTGTGACTATGAGAGAGTGCATCTGCACTCCTGATGTCGAACTTTTATCAGTATCTCTGCGCCCCTTTTACCTGCCCCGTGACTTTCCCCAGCTTTTTATCACCGTTGTGTATATTCACCCGAAAGCCAATGTGTCTTCTGCCTGTAAAACTATTTATGATGTTGTGCAGAAGCTTCAATCTGTCTCGCCTGACGCCCCGAACTTTGTATTGGGTGATTTTAACCACATTTCCCTTAAAGGGTTCCTAATTTCTCAATATGTAACATGCCCCACTAGGCAGGATAAGACTCTCGACCTCTGTTATGAGTCAGTAAAGGAGGCATATAAACATTTTCCTTTACCTCCTCTGGGAAATGGAGACCACAACTGTGTCCACCATCTACCCACATACAGAACTGTTCTAAAGAGGGGGAAAAAGTCCAAACAAAGGACATTAAAAACTGGACGGAGGAGTCCGTGCAGTGCTTGCAGGACTGTTTTGACTGCACAGACTGGAACATGTTTATAGAGGCATGTGTTGGGGATTTAGATGAACTAGCAGATGTAACATGTTCCTATGTGGCCTTCTGCAGAGACATGATCATACCATGCAAGAAGGTCAGAATTTTCCCCAATAACAAGCCCTGGGTTACAAAATCTGTGAAATCCAGTTTACAGACTAAGAGATGTGCTTTCAAGTCTGGGTCTGTCCCTGCTTTGCACACAGCCACTAAGGAACTGAAAATTAGCATTTTAAAAGCAAAACCAGACTATAAAATTAAACTGGAAGACAAAATGGCTGCAAATAATCTTGGTTCTGCCTGGTCAAGTATGAAAGCCATAGTAGGCATAAGTAACCCAAAAAATAGAAGCACTGTCACTTTAGAGGGTTTTGACCAGGGCTTTGAACCGGTTCAAGGAACGAAAACGAAAACCGGGAACTTTTTCTATTTCACATGGAACAGAAACGAAACCAGAAACTTTATTATTTTTTATGTTCCGGAACAGAAACGCTTATTAAAAATAATGGTAACCGGTTAATACCGGTTTTTATTTCATTCCTCAAAGTTTCCGTAGCCTACAAATAAAAAAGCCATTCTTCTCCTGCGCAAGTTTCTATGACCCGCTGGGGTTCACTTCCTGTGTGACGTTCGCTGACTGAATGGAGAGAGCGGGAAGGTGGACTCCACGTGATAATAAGTGAGTGAGTGTACTGAGTGTCTGAGCAAAGAAGAGCCTGAACGTTGCAACCTCCCTATTGGCTGTTTGTAAAAATGTATCAATTGTTGCCCTTCCCACGGGAATCATCGCGGGCTCGAGAGACGAGATCTGACGAGTTAGATCGTTGGTAGCAGAACAAAATGTCTGGACACAAATCGGGTTTTCAGAAAAGGAAAGAAAATAAACGGAGGGTCGAAAATACAAAAAAGGAGGCAGAAAATGCAAAACGAGTTTTAAGGTAGGACAAATGGTTACTTTTCTGAGGCAGCCCGCCGTGGCTGCCTGCAGGCTTATTTATTATAGCCCATTTAGTTAAAATAGTTGATATAAAATGTTTATAGTTATGTGATGGTTGTCCTGATTTAGACTGGTGTTTTTTTTTTTTTTTTTGGGGGGGGGGTTGCGCGATGTTGCACCCGGGTCCAGATTAGGGCAGAACCGGCCCTGGCTACATTTCAGGTGTAGTTTGTTTTATGTATGTATGTACTTGCATAGATGTGTACTTGGTCTTCCAATATGGCGCCTAACAAAATCTCGCGGCGCGGTGACGTCATGCGGTAGCCCTCTATAGGGCCTGACTAGCCTTTGGTAACACACTAAATGAATTATCTTTCATTTTTGGCACTTTTTTCTGTTTGTGTAGATGGGAAGACATACTGAGAATCCAAATCGCCAACATTTGAAATAATAATTGTTTTGAATTATTTCTTGTCTTATTTAATGAAGGTTGTAATAGAATTAGCCTACATTTGGCTTAAGCCGGATGAGACAGAGACATAATTTTATAGCCATTTGTTAAACAGCTGACAGGGAACGTAATTAACCGTTCCGGGAACGAAATTTTTTTGTTCTAACCGGTTCGGGAACGTCTGTTTAATGGTGGAACCCAAAACCGGAAACGTTAAAATTCCGTTTCTGTTCGGAACGAACCAATAGGAAAAAAATTCTGGTTCAAAGCCCTGGTTTTGACTCAGACTCTGATCTAGCAAATGCTCTTTATTTTTATTCTTGATTTGATGTTTTTGATTTTAGCAAAGAGATGCAGGAAGTGGGGGCGGCACGGTGGTGTAGTGGTTAGCGCTGTCGCCTCACAGCAACAAGGTCCTGGGTTCGAGCCCCGTGGCCGGCGAGGGCCTTTCTGTGTGGAGTTTGCATGTTCTCCCCGTGTCTGCGTGGGTTTCCTCCGGGTGCTCCGGTTTCCCCCACAGTCCAAAGACATGCAGGTTAGGTTAACTGGTGACTCTAAATTGACCGTAGGTGTGAATGTGAGTGTGAATGGTTGTCTGTGTCTATGTGTCAGCCCTGTGATGACCTGGCGACTTGTCCAGGGTGTACCCCGCCTTTCGCCCGTAGTCAGCTGGGATAGGCTCCAGCTTGCCTGCGACCCTGTAGAAGGATAAAGCGGCTAGAGATAATGAGATGAGATGCAGGAAGTGAGTCATAAACTCGAAGACAACCATCATTTTAAGATTGAACACACAGGTATTGTGAAGGTTTTCTCTTCCATAAAGACAAATAAGAGCCAGGGACCTGATAACATCTGTGGTCGAGTGATCAAATTGTGTGCCAAACAACTGTGCCCAATATTTTATTATTTTTAATAAAGCCTTACAGACTCAGCATGTCCCAAAATGTTGGAAGGAGGCTGTAGTTGTCCCTGTTCCCAAGATAAAATGCCCAAAAACCCTGAATGATTTTAGACCCATTCAAAGGTTTTCATGAAAAGTTTGGGAGGTCTGAAATCATGGGACAGAGAATGACCTGGATCCTCTGCAGTTTGCTTATAGACCCCTTCGAGGAGTTGAGGATGCCACGGTCACTTTAATGAACCTGCTTCTTAAACATCTTGAGGGAAAGGGAACACATGCAAGGCTTTTATTCATTGATTTTTTTTTTTCAGCTGCTTTTAATACCATTCAACCCCACATTTTAACAGAGGCTTTTAGAACAATTTAATCTAAGTTTTAATCTTGTGGGCTGGATTTTAGATTTCTTAACAAACAGAACGAGTGAGAGTGAACGGCACTCTGTCTGATCAGGTCTGTTCCTCCACTGGCTCCCCACAAGGATGCATTCTGTCACCTCTCCTGTTCATTCTTTACACAAACGTGTTGTACCGGTAGCAGCAGGGAGGGCAGATTCATTTTAAAGTATGCAGATGACTCCGTCATTGTCAGTCTGCTGAAAGACAATGAAACCTGCCATAGTCCAGTCGTTCAGGACTTTGTTCAGTGGTGTAACGAATCCTTTTTTTAGGAAACTCCCCCAGGCACAGGAACTCACTTTTTATAAAGGGTCAGACGGTAGAATGTGTTGAAACATACAAGTTAGAGCCCTGCACTCCCGCGGGACCCGACGCAAAGCAGTGCGACGCAGGACAAATTTTGAAAGCTCATTGCGGGCGCGGGCGGGAGGGGTGATAAACTGCAGTCCCGCTAACTAAAAACGTGTTTAAAATAAAAATGATAAATTAATAATTTATGTCTATCATATATAATTTGTGCTGGATATTTTATTTGGCATTAATAAAAACATTTTAAGATGCCTAAATTTGCGGATGTGGTTGTGGCAGCGGGGGCGTGGCCAAGCAGCAGTCTGTGAATGGAGGGCGGGGTCGGGGAAGGTAAGTGGCTAGGTCATTACACCTGATGTCAATTTGTGTGTGTGTGTTTGTTTGTTGCAGGGATGGAGTATAAAGGGAGGGGGAGAGGAGAGAAGAGGGATTCGCTCCCTGACCACAACACGTGTGTGAGTGAGTGAACGAAAGAAAGAAAGCAAGCTGAAAAGCTCAATAAAGTGAGTGGTGTGCGTCCCGGGTTTCAGCACCACTGTAGTAATCCCCGATGTGGGTGGAGCACAGAAGCACGGCAGGCGAGAGTTCGTGTTCACACCCACTCACTTTATTGAGCTTTTCAGCTTAATTTCACTCATTCACTCTCTCACTCACACACACACACACACGTGTTGTGGTCGGGGAGCGAATCCCTCTTCTCTCCTCTCCCCCTCCCTTTATACTCCATCCCTGCAACACACACACACACACACACACACACACAAATTGACATCAGGTGTAATGACCTAGCCACTTACCTTCCCCGACCCCGCCCTCCATTCACAGACTGCTGCTTGGCCACACCCCCGCTGCCACAGTGGTCTAATCTCGCGTATGTTTCTGATTCCTTTCCACTCTTCCGTGTTTGAGATCTCCGATCATGGCAGAAGAGCAGAGTTCCTCTAGTGAAGCTCACAATGGGTATCTCTGTAAAGCCTCAGCTGCACATGCCGCCTGGCAACGCGCACCCTCGCTACGTGCGCTAGGTGAAGGATCGGTCAGTGGAGAGCTCAGCTAAGCTCAGCATGTTTAATTCCCCAAGCCAATGACAAGAACTTCCGTGAGAAATAATGCGAATGTCTGCATCATGCGGGATTTGCGGGCGGGAGCGGGACAAAATATGGCAGGCGCGGGCGGGAGCGGGACTGAAAATCATAAATCTTTGCGGGAGCGGGACTGAAAATTCTGTCCCGTGCAGACCTCTAATACAAGTATCTTGGCACAGTCATTAATCATAAACTGACTTTTGAGGCAAACTGTGAAGCTGTATATAAAAAGGGGAACCAGTGTCTGTTTTGCCTCAGGAAACCGTCATCATTTCACATTGACAAAACACTGCTGACCCTGTTTTATCGTGCTTTTATTGAATCGGTTTTTTTTCTGCTTGGTGTCTTGGTTTGGTAATCTGTCGTCTAATAATAAGAGGTGCCTGAACCAAATAGTGAAGTGGTCCAGGAAGCTGATGGGAGAGATGCAGTTAAATCCAGAATCACTGTACTCCAGACAGGTACAGAGGATATCTGGATCAATTTTAAAGGACACTTCTCACCCACTACATTGTGAGTTCCAGCCTCTCCTGTCAGGACGTAGATATAAAGTACCGTACCACAATGTAAAAACAGTTTTGTTTCTGCTGCCATAAGCCTCTTTAATAAGTCTTAGCTTCATGTGGGGTTTTATGTGTTTTATATTTTAATGTTGTGTTTTATGTGAGTTTTTTTTTTTAAATGTTATGTTTATTACACTGTGTTTTATGTTAGATGTTTTAAGTGTTTGGCGTGTGTGGAAGAGAAAGCTGACTCACTTCACTGCAAAACAAGTTTACCTTCGGGTACAAATAAAGTAACTTGAACTTGATGCAGATGTGTTTGAGGAGCTTTTGCAAGCAGGGAACCTTACTGTTAGGGTGACAACTGAAAAGTCAACAGGTGAGACTCAGCCTTGTTAGGGAGGGAGTGGATCGTCAATAATGAATATTGTGGAGAACTACTTATTTTTTTCATTTTGTGTATACATTTTTTAAAACTGTTTACAGTTGTGCTTCAAAACGATCTATCGTATATTTCATTGGAGTCAACCATGTCAGACAACTCATCTGTCAGGAGACTCCTTGCCAGCATCCTCTGATTCATCAGATGCAACAGTGATTGTTCAGACAAATGGAGGGAAGAGAACCCATGCTGAATGAGAATCGGCAAAAGAGGTATGCAGCTTTTGTAACAAATGATAGTTATCAAATATCAGACACAAAGATATTGTGCAGTTAAACTGTGGTTTTGTTGTTGGATGTAATGACGGATAACTGCTAACTTTCTGATTCCTTATCTTTTAGATGGTGAAAGATGCTCTCCAGGCTAAACCGGGTGGACAGATTATTTTGGATGAATATGATAAAATGAAAACATTGACGGATAGCACAAGGAGACAGCTGGTAAACCTTCTTGTGGCCGATGTGGTTGAAATTCATGGGTAAGACTTGAATGTCCATATTTGTACTTAATATAGAAATTTATTTTTAAAAAGAGCACACTCATTTTACGACATTGCATATTAGTAAAGCAATTTCCTATGATAGAAATAGATATTAAATGGCTAAAACATTATACAAAAACTAACAATTTGAGAGAGACTAAAACTCACTGAAGCTAACAATAGTAAAAATTTGTATCTTTTTAAACTGAAGGAAATGTAGTAGTAATGTCGTATATCTTTCAGGAGGAGCCCACCCGTCTCTGTGCGAAGTAAATATGCTTTGGGCGTCATCTCTATTTCCCAGCCTCAGAGATCCATACTTGGACAATGGATCTGTAAGTTTGTAAATGAAAAGCTTGTATGTCAATTTATGGAGTAGTAATATGTTCTGAACTTGCGCTACAATTTGTTTTTAATATTACAGGAACACTTCTATGGCGGCACGGTGGTGTAGTGGTTAGCGCTGTCGCCTCACAGCAAGAAGGTCCGGGTTCGAGCCCCGTGGCCGGCGAGGGCCTTTCTGTGCGGAGTTTGCATGTTCTCCCCGTGTCCGCATGGGTTTCCTCCGGGTGCTCCAGTTTCCCCCACAGTCCAAAGACATGCAGGTTAGGTTAACTGGTGACTCTAAATTGACCGTAGGTGTGAATGTGAGTGTGAATGGTTGTCTGTGTCTATGTGTCAGCCCTGTGATGACCTGGCGACTTGTCCAGGGTGTACCCCGCCTTTCGCCCGTAGTCAGCTGGGATAGGCTCCAGCTTGCCTGCGACCCTGTAGAAGGATAAAGCGGCTAGAGATAATGAGATGAGAATGAGGAACACTTCTATGACCCACAGAGTGGATCCAGCTACTTGGCCTGGAGGATAAAGACTGTTCAGCGCAACACTGCAGCTCAGTCCTGGAGATCTTCCACCAGCACAACCTATCAAGATAGTCCAAAGAGGGAGGTTCTCTGCACTGATAAGCAGCTGCTTGATGAGCACTGTCATGAAGCAGTATCCTTTTTGAAACATTCAACTGATGAATCGGCAATCAAAGAGAAGATGAGGGCCACGTTTCAGTACCGCCAAACACTGGTTCAAGATCAGCAGTGCTCTTCGACAGTCTTGGATGTCTTCCCATGATTCCTCAACATCACTGGCTTGGTAAGAAAGACAACTTTTTTTTTTTTTTTTAAAGTGAGTTGTCACTCAAAGTATACACTTCTAAGTTGCATAAGTATAAAAACGCGTGTTTTTCTGTAGATTGACCAAGAAAACTGTGGGTGGTAGAAATGGGCAACTGGACTTGCTTGAAAATTCTTGAAAACGTTTCACCTCTCGTCCAAAAGGCTTCCTCAGTTCTGTCTGACTAATAGGGAGTATCAGATATTTATCTTCTCCTGGATCAGAATCAGAATCAGAATTCTGATGACCAGCTCATCTAAGGTGTCATTGACGCATCATGTTGGTGTGGGTCACTGGAGGCTGGGTGTGAATGGCGAGTCATTAGGGTGATCAAAGGATTGCCCGTTAGGGTGATCAATGGCAATCTGACTCTCTCTGTCCTCCTGTGAGTCACCGAAAACAGCTGGGTCCTTGCATACACCCAGCCGTCTGGGAAGAGTGTCCAAGACCACCTTGTAGATGTTTGACAAATGATGTCTTATGGAAAATCCATGAGGTGGAAGCTTTCTCGAAACACATCAATGCAGTGGATAGCAACATCAACTTCACTCGGGAGGATGTCAGTGGGAATAATCTAGCCTTCTTGGATTGTGATGTACACATTAAACAAGACAAAAGCCTTAGTATCGAGGTCTACCGGAAACCCACACATACAGACCAGTACCTACTTTTCGACTCTCACCACCCACTGGAACATAAATTGAGGGTCATTAGGACCTTGCAACACAGGGCTCAGAACATTCCTACAACATTAGAGGGAAAAGAGAAGGAGCAGAATCATATCAAGGAAGCACTTCAGGATTGCGGTTATCCCAACTGGGCTTTCCTAAAGAGCATAAAAAGGAACATAACTGACAAGGATGATAACAGGAACAAACGCAAGAACATTGTCATTCCCTACATTTCTGGTCTATCCGAGAAACTCAGGAGGATCTTCTACAAACACAACATTCCCGTACATTTCAGACCCAGTAACACCCTGAAGCAGAAACTGGTCCACCCTAAGGACAGAATACCCAGACACAAACAGGACAACGTAGTGTATGCAATTCAGTGCAGTGATGATTGCACGGATTCATATATTGGGGAGACGAAACAACCGCTATACAGGTGCTTGGCCCAACACAGGAGAGCCAGCTCCTCAGGCCAGGACTTGGCTGTCTACATTCATCTTAATAATAAAGGACACTCATTTCAGGATTGTAACGTACGCATTTTAGCCAGAGAGGATCGTTGGTATGAGCGAGGAGTTAAAGAAGCCATTTTTGTCAACCTGGAACGGCCATCACTGAACAGAGGTGGGGGTCTAAGACATCATTTGTCAAACATCTACAAGGCGGTCTTGGACACTCTTCCCAGACGGCTGGGTGTATGCAAGGACCCAGCTGTTTTCGGTGACTCACAGGAGGACAGAGAGAGTCAGATTGCCTTTGATCACCCTAATGACTCGCCATTCACACCCAGCCTCCAGTGACCCACACCAACATGATGCCTCAATGACACCTTAGATGAGCTGGTCATCAGAATTCTGTTTCTGATTCTGATCCAGGAGAAGATAAATATCTGATACTCCCTATTAGTCAGACAGAACTGAGGAAGCCTTTTGGACGAGAGGTGAAACATTTTCAAGAATTTTCAAGCAAGTCCAGTTGCCCATTTCTACCACCCACAGTTTACTATGACCTGGATGATTGAGAATCTTCACAGACAAGATTGACCAAGACTTCACCATGATGTTTGGAGAGGAAGTGTCGGGCAGATTTTTGGCAAAATGGCCTACTTTTTTCAAACGTAGGCTCCTGACAGACTGCAAAAAACTGACTTCTAATGAGCACATTGAAGACCTCTTGTCTGTGCATGACTCATGGTTAGCTTGGCTCATTCTTCTCTTTAAAATATCTAAATTATTTATGAAGTGAATGTCTATTTCTCCTCTTTTTCCCCTAGGCTGGGACAGTGACCTGTCAAGCATTTGACTGTTGGTTCACCTGCTTCCCCCTACCTCCAAAGGCCACAAGAAGAGTGCTAAAATCAGCTCCTGTCAAGCTGTTGACCACGTTGTGAGATTTGCAGGTAAGCAAATAGTAATGCACTTGTGCAGTTCTTCTGATGATCCTACGTCTTGTGTTGAAGCCCCTTTTTTTTTTTTTTTTTTATTGGCTTAGTTAGTCATTTGAATGTAGCAGTGCTACATTTCAAGATTTTCTCATGATTGTTCTTTACATCTTGTTAAAGATGGGAGCCAGTGTTGAAACCTTCCTTGCTGTTGTGGAGCCAGGACAGCCCTTCCTCCTGTGTGTTGGTGAAAAGAAGAACAGCATCCAAAGATACTGTGTCATCATTGATCACAAGGCCATCCCTTGCAAGGCACAGACATCCCTGGCAGCTTTCAATGAGCTCTTCAAAGCACACTTCATCTTCAGTGTCAACTACCATGAATCCCTCTACAACTTCTATACTGTTAGATCAGAGATTTACCATCTCTTCCTCTTGCCCCAATCGGAGCGATTACCCTCTCACAGATCGGTCCCCCCATGTCACCCAGAACTCTGGGGCGAATCATGAAACAAGACAGGAACCCAGAAATTAGTTTCACCATCTTTATTCACAGCTTCGCCGAAAGGCAAAGAGAAAACAGGAGATTTTATATGCATGTGTGTTTTGCTATCTGTAACTAGGTCAGTCTGTAAGCCCTTATCAACAATACTCAAGGTTGACTGAGAAAGGAATGTATGCTGGAGAGAGAGAGAGAGAAAACCTTCTGTATGTGTGAGTGAAACCTTGGTCTGAGCAGGTCACATCTTAATTACGTCAATAAGCAAAATATTCTGATAGGATGTTCAGACAGATATCAAAGGCCATTTCTTATCAATAATGTTCTGATGTACAGCCTATTCTTAAGATAGAACACAGCCTTACGACAGAAATGGAATTTTTAAACAATGTCTAGCTGACCAGAAGGTCATTTTTAACTGTTTTAGCTGAACAGAATAAATCCTTTACAATTATTAAGAATAAATTCTTACAATTAAGAATAAATCCTTACATATACATTCATCCAAACCACATTTTTTAACATCGATGTAGGAAGTGCCAAGGAAAGTCCCAGAGTGAAGGAGCTAAGAGCAAGATTTTTGCACGACACTTGAGGTAATAAATATCCTTGGATGCCAAATATGTTTCTTTATGTCTGTAAGGCACACCACAAGTTCTGCATTGCTTTGTCAGCATTTAAGACTCCACCACAGTCTATATCCTGGAAAGGCTTGTTTGAAATGTGGACAGCCGGGATGTTGTTTATCATTTTGCACTTATTCAGGTTTCAAGAAGCATCTTGTTCATTTCCATAGAGATGTTGCTTTGATTAATACTGCTGAAAATGTGGACACTCAGAATGAAGCTGGTGAGCCCTCAACTTTACAGGCAGTCAGTACAGGCTCTCCAATAACTAGCCAGCTCTCTGTTGACAATCACGTGTTAAACGTGTGCTTCTGTTGTCGCACAGTTGCAAGCATCAGGTGTTGCTGAGAGCACAGTCCAAGCAATGGTGGGGTCCATGGAGGAACTTGTAAATGACATTCATATGCAAGCGAGAGAGGCAGTTCTTAGCTGTACGTCAGAAATTCAAGGCACAGATTTGGAAAAGAAGGTGGAAAAGTGTTTTGATCAACTAGAAAATCCTTTCTCATCCTTGAATACAAGAGTCAAACGACAGAAGTTCTTTGAGGAAAAGTGGGAAATTGTTGAGCCTGTTGAATGTTCTTGGGGTGCGGTTTGATGTTCGCAGAGATCAAACAGGAGTTTAGTCAGGTCCCTATAACAGATAAATTTGTGTATACACCCATTCTCTGAACTCTTAAGTCTATGTTCAAGAACACTGAATTATATGAAAGTTTCTTGCAAGCCAAACATCACGAAGAAGGCATTTATAAAGACGCATGTGATGGTTCATACTTCAAAAGTAACATTTTGTTTTTCCAGAAAAAACATGCTCTACAGATTTCAACTTTTATTTTGATGAGTTTGAGACAGCAAATCCCTTAGGTTCAAAGAAAGGGATCTACAAACTTGGTTGTCTCATCTCATTATCTCTAGCCGCTTTATCCTTCTACAGGGTCGCAGGCAAGCTGGAGCCTATCCCAGCTGACTATGGGCGAAAGGCGGGGTACACCCTGGACAAGTCGCCAGGTCATCACAGGGCTGACACAGACACAGACAACCATTCACACTCACATTCACACCTATGGCCAATTTAGAGTCACCAGTTAACCTAACCTGCATGTCTTTGGACTGTGGGGGAAACCGGAGCACCCGGAGAAAACCCACGCGGACACGGGGAGAACATGCAAACTCCACACAGAAAGGCCCTTGCCAGCCCCGGGGCTCGAACCCAGGACCTTCTTGCTGTGAGGCGACAGCGCTAACCACTACACCACCGTGCCGCCCAAACTTGGTTGTATTTACTTTATATTGAGGAACCTGCCCCCAAAATATAATTCTGTGTTGATGAATATACATGTTGTGGCACTCTTTCACTCACAAGACCTGAAGACTTACGGATTTGATGACATTTCTAAAGCCTCTTGTTGATGATCTTAAAACACTTGAAACACAAGGAATTGATGTGCCTTTCTCAGACTCCCCATTGCTTGGTTCTGTTATACAAGTAACAGGTGACAACCTAGGTTTACATGGACTGTTTGGTTTTGTTGAGTCCTTTAGTGCTACATATTTCTGTAGATTTTGTTTGACAAGTAAGGGTGAGTCACAGTCTGTCTTTACTGAACATGACCCTGGCATGATTTTTTTTTTTGTACAAAAGAAGTCCATGCAGAACATTGTGGTTCTACAGGAAAATCCTATGTTGGGTTCAACATTTGGTGTCAAAGACATGCTTGCTCAATACATTGCATTTTTTTTCCACACCTCTGACAATGGCGGCACGGTGGTGTAGTGGTTAGCACTGTCGCCTCACAGCAAGAAGATCCGGGTTCGATCCCCGTGGCCGGCGAGGGCCTTTCTGTGTGGAGTTTGCATGTTCTCCCCGTGTCCGTGTGGGTTTCCTCTGGGTGCTCCAGTTTCCCCCACAGTCCAAAGACATGCAGGTTAGGTTAACTGGTGACTCTAAATTGACCGTAGGTGTGAATGTGAGTGTGAATGGTTGTCTGTGTTTATGTGTCAGCCCTGTGATGACCTGGCGACTTGTCCAGGGTGTACCCCGCCTTTCGCCCGTAGTCAGCTGGGAAGGCTCCAGCTTGCCTGCGACCCTGTAGAACAGGATAAAGTGGCTACAGATAATGAGATGAGATGAGACCTCTGACAATTATGCAGTTGACATAATGCACGATTTACTTGAAGGTGTAGTACAGTATGAACTCAAACTTGTCTTTCAATACCTTGTCAACCAGAAGTATCTCTCTTTGGAATCATTGTCACAGAGGATCCAAAGTTTCAACTATGGCTAGGCTGACACTTGCACGATTCCGTGGCACGCATTGGCACGACTCGAGTCGTGCCAGTACGCAAACTAGTCGTAAACTGGCGTGAAGTGTGCGTAAACCCGTCGTGACTGCGTGCCATGTCGGGTCGAGAATTTTGAAATGTTCAAAATTTTGGTCACGACAAAATTTCGCGACCGGGTCGTGAACTATGCGCAAACTGTTCGTGATCTCGTCGTGAACTCGTCGGGACGATGCGGGAGGATGCGTGCCAGTGCGTGGAAGTGCGCGCCATGCCACGACTGTCACGAACTGCCACAAATAGTTCACGAACAGCTCACGTCAAGTTCACGAGTAGTTCACGACATGTTCACGAATTGGTGCGCATCGCAGCGTGGCCGTGCCTTCCCACTGTTGACACGGTCACACATTGATGGCACGAGCAGTTCACGACTAGTTTACGCACTTCACGAACAGTTTGCGCATAGCACGAGCAGTTCACGACGAGTTCACGAGCAGTTCATGACTACTGCGCGACAGTGGCGCTCGCGTCGGTGCGGGGGTATATATAGGGCTTCCCGGACACTTCTCGCCATTCCAGAGATCACCAGCGAGGAGACAACTTTATTATATCACAGAGACAACATGCCTAAAAAAAAACCAAAGCAGACACGAGGAAGAGCAAAGCAGAGAAGGCCAGAAGCCGACAGGCCAGAGGCAGAGACCGCTGAGAGAGATCATTCCCCCCAGTCATCCATATCAAGTGTCGATGTTATCCCAGAGACACAGCAGGATCCACTCGAAAGCCAGAGACAGCCATTGAGTGAGGACGAGGCTACCAGGCAGCAGAAGAAGCGGGTCCGGGTGTCCAAGAAAGAAATCCCTGAGTACCGCTGGACAGAAGAGACCGAGTTGAGGTTGGCCAAGCTTGTGAAAGAGAACCCCCAGCTGTATGACAAGAAGCAGAAGGAGTGGCTCAACGTGGCGGCCAAGAACAGCCGGTGGGACCGAGTCGGAGAGCAGCTGGAGCCTCCTGCCACTGGTCCCCAATGCAAGAAGCACTACGAGAACATGAGAACCAGGGTGGGGAAGATTATGAAGGAGAAGAGTGGGGCTGGCCAGCCACAGAGGAGTGCCCGTGACGACCATATCATGGAGACCTGGAGTTTCCTGACGCAACACATCGTCCGGGGAGAGACAGTCCCCAGTGAGCAGTTTGCTGTCCCAGAGTCAGCTGCAATGACAACCAGCGACGATGATGAAGTGAAGTCCACAGGTTCCCAGAGCCAAGCATCTACTACCACCGGGAAGGGCAAGGGGAAGCGGTCCAGGCTACCAACAACAGAGACAGCCACCACAACCGCCGACACCAGAGTGACCCAGAGCGACCTCAGTGATGTAGTGAAGCAGGTGAGAATCCCAATGTCTACATGCAGATTGTATTCAAGTTTGATCCATTGCTCTTGACATGACATGTGCAATATGTTGCATTGAAATGCTGTACTAAATTTTTCCAATGTTTGTATGTTTCAGATCCTCTCCAAAGCAGATTCCTTGGGGGCCAGCCACTCCTACACCGGCCAACAGAAGATCGTACACGATTTTGCGTGCCTGCTTGAAGGGCACATGCAGGGCATCCCGGAGAACTCCTGGCATGAATTCCAGATAGACTGCCTCAACCTTGTCCACCGCTACAGGCAGCGCCATCAGCTTTTCCAGCAGCCACAGCAACAACCACCCATGAGCTGGCCAGCCCCACAGCAGCAGCAACCTTGGAAGCCCCCTCAGCAGCAGCAGTTCTGGCAGCAACCTCCAACCAGTCAGCCATCACCTCTAACCTGGATGCCGCCCCAGTCACCACAGTCTTCAGGCCAGTCCTCCTGGACCTGTACCACGGAGTGGGAACCAGGGATGCCACCTGCACCATCAGCCACCCTTGTCCAGGCTCCTTCACCAACACCTTCAGTGTCGTCGCTGTCAGCCACCTTCAAGACACCTGTAACACTACTCAGCTTCCCGGACCTGACCCCGGGGTCCGTCGACAGCAGCCTAGAGGGTATTTCACCCTCAACCCTCTTCACCTCCAAGGAACTCGACACACCACCAGTCCAACGGGTATCCCCAGGCAGCGGTACGAGCACCAGCAAGGACACTGAGTGAGAGACTTTACAAAGTGAGATACTTTTGGCAGTCAGAGCCATTGAGAGACTTCTAAATATTTGTAAATAGTTGGACTGCGATTTGTTGTTTGCTGTTTTCATGTTAATAGATTGTTATCTTATTTCAAAACACTTTTTCTTCTTAACATTGAAATAAAGTTAAAGAGAAACGAAAACGAAAAAAAATAAACAAAAAATAAACGAAAAAATAAAGGACAATGAAAAAAAAAACTTCCCTCCCCCACTCCGGCAACCCCCCCCCCCAAAAAAAAGAAAAAGGAAACAAAAAAAACGAAAAAGAAACGAAAAGAAAGAGAAACGGAAAAGAAACACAAAGTCCCCTCACCCCCCCAAAAAAACGAAATCCAAGAAAAGAAGGAAAGACACCCCCTCCCCCAAACCCAAAGACAAGAAAAAGAAAAGAGTGAGACACGAATAGATTTCTTTGTTTGTTTGTTTTTTTTTCTTCTTTTTTTGGGGGGGTGGGGGAATCATCTTTTCTCATTATTTCTTTTCAGTGTTTTAATTTTTTTTCTTGCTTTTTTCTTTAATGTCTTTTATTTTCTATTCCTTCATGACTTTTTTTTGGGGGGGTTCGTTTCTTTTATTTCAAAAATGGAACAACTGTGGATGCAGCTCATGAAGCTACTACCATTCTTTCTTGCCAAGGGACAGCACCAGCAGGGGACATGTAGTAATGTGACAGGTAGTCTCGCTGATCCTTTGCATCCTTCTGGGTATGATGGCTGGTTAGAGGCAGCAGCCCCTGCAGGTGTCGGTCAGTCCTCCATCCACCAGGGATCAGATCATGTGTGTCCGGATCTTCGCGGTCCACTTCTGAAATTGCGTGTGGGTATCTGATGAGGATGAGGTTGTGCATGACACAGGCGCACATGGTGATCAGGTTGATGGTGTCGGGGTGCTGATGCATCGTCGTCAAGAAGCAACGGAACCTTTGACACAAAATTCCAAAGGCATTCTCCACGACACGTCGGGCACGAGACAACCTGTAGCTGTATATGCGTTCTCGTAGGAGCTGTGACCGATGGGAGAATGGTTTCATCATCCAGGTTCGGAGAGCAAAGGCGTCATCCCCTACGAAGTGATAGGGCACTGGCTGGTCATCATTAGGGAGTGGTTCTGGTTGAGGCACTCCAGCTCTGTTCTCTTCTACAGCATCATGCAGGGAACAGTTACTCCATGTTCCTCCATCCGACGCACCACCCTCTGCCCCAACATCCACATAGAGGAACTTGTAGGCAGCATCTGCCACTGCCAGCAGTACAATGCTGTGGAAGCCCTTGTAGTTGTAGTAGTAAGAGCCAGCATTGGGTGGCTTCTTCATGGCGATGTGCTTGCCGTCCACAGCCCCCAGACAGTTGTGGTAGTTTCATCTGGAGCTGAACCTGGCAGCAACTTCCTTCCACTCCTCTTCAGTTTTGGGGCAGCGCAGCACTTCGTCCTTGTAGACCGCGATGATGGCTTTACACACCTCGGGTATGAACTTGCAGATGGTACTTGCTTCAACCCTGAAGCTGTACTGCAGACTTGGATAGGAATTTCCAGTGGCTAGGAAGCGGAGGGTGGCAGCCAGCTTGAGTCCAACTTGAAGCGGTTCCCTCATGAAGGTGGACTGCTTCTGGAGGCGAGGGGTTAACTTCTCAACCATCTCTTGGACCAGGTCAGGTGTGATTCTGAGGTAATTTTTGTAGCCCCTTTGATCTTCCTTGTGGAGTTCAGTCAGTAGACTGTCATACTGTCCAAACTCGTGCCTTCTGGTCAACCGTTCCCGGACCCACACTTTCCTTTGTGTCTTTCTTCGAGGTGGGATTGCCTTTTCTTGCTCTTCTGCCTCTTCCAGCCTTTTCTGCTGCTCTTCAACAATGGCTAGAGCAGCTGCCAGATATAGGCATCTTCTCTTCTCTGCAATGACTGTGTCTCTGGTATTCAGCATGTTGTCTCTTCCACAGCCAATTCAAAAATGACCAGGGGTTGGGGAGGCCCCCTTTTTATATGGCGTGCCCAAGTCGGCACGACACCGTCCGAATTGCGCAAACTCATCGTGCCAATGCGGGAAGTGCGCAAACTATGCGTGAACTCGTCGTGCCAGTTCGTGAATGTGGACGGGCACGCATTCGTGAACTCGTCGTGAACTAGGCGTGAACTAGGCGTGAACTAGTCGTGAACAGTGCGGGAGCCTCCCAGTTCGTGCCCCAAAATGGCACGACTTGCCACAACAAAATCGTGGCCAAAAGTCATGCAAGTGTCAGCCTAGGGTAAGGTTATATTGAGAGAAAAAATAGACCAAGTGGGTTGAAAATGGATGAGGCTAGCAAGGATCTTGGACTAAATGCAATTCAGTCATGGTGTCTTGTGAGAAATGCTGCTCTTATTTTTGGTGATGTATTGGAAAGAAATAACTCTTACTGGAATCTGCTCCTCCTCTTGATTCAGATTGTGAATATTGTGTTTTCACCCACTGTAACAAATGGTATGGCATTTACTATTTGAAGCACTTGATTAAGGACCACCACAAGCTATTTAGATTTTTGTTTTCACAGAAAAGACTGATTCCAAAGCATCATTTCATGCTACATTATCCACGTTGTATTCGAAAAATAGGTCCACTCCTTCACGTATGGTGCATGAGGTTTGAGGCCAAACATACTTTTAAAAGATCAATGAAAAATTTTAAAAATATCACAAAAGCATTGGTGAAAACAACACCAGAGACAGCTAGCTTACCACTGGGAGAATTTTGATTTTCAGAGATTTGAGTTTGGTCCAGTGAAATAAGTTTTTGATAGCTTGGAGGGAGGTGAGGTTTTAAGTTCTGTTTTTAATGTAAATGCATACTGTGAAGTGTCAACCACTAATTGGGTGAAGAACTATGGAACAGAATATCAGACTGGTATGTATGTTTGTACTGGAACAAATGCAGAAATTCCTATTTTCAGAAAGGTCACCAACATCATTATACATGATGAGCAAGCTTTCATTTTGACTTGCAGAGTGGACACTCTTGATTTCAATGCATACTGTGTCGATGAATCTGCTCTCTCATTTTCTGTTTTTCCAATTAAGGAGTTGATTTATTACAGACCCTATGACAGTTTTCTAACAAGATGTGTGAAAAAACATGTATTGTGCCACATTGTCATTGTGTGACCTGTGTTGTGGTTATTGCAAAGCCAGTGCTGTTTATGTGGTGTGCTTGTTTTGAAATACAGGTTGATTCAAACTGCAACTTGTGTGGTTTTCTTTGTAAATTCAAGTGGTATGTATTGTTTTTGGGAGTGAGATATGGGGATTATTAATTGAATTCTAGTAGTATTTTTAAAGTGAAATAAACTATAAAAAAGATTTATATGTTGAGTTATACAACCCCGATTCCAAAAAAGTTGGGACAAAGTACAAATTGTAAATAAAAACAGAATGCAATAATTTACAAATCTCAAACTGATATTGTATTCACAGTAGAACATAGACAACATGTCAAATGTCGAAAGTGAGACATTTTGAAATTTCATGCCAAATATTGGCTCATTTGAAATTTCATGACAGCAACACATCTCAAAAAAGTTGGGACAGGGGCAATAAGAGGCTGGAAAAGTTAAAGGTACAAAAAAGGAACAGCTGGAGGACCAAATTGCAACTCATTAGGTCAACTGGCAATAGGTCATTAACATGACTGGGTATAAAAAGAGCATCTTGGAGTGGCAGCGGCTCTCAGAAGTAAAGATGGGAAGAGGATCACCAATCCCCCTAATTCTGTGCCGACAAATAGTGGAGCAATATCAGAAAGGAGTTCGACAGTGTAAAATTGCAGAGTTTGAACATATCATCATCATCATCTACAGTGCATAATATCATCAAAAGATTCAGAGAATCTGGAAGAATCTCTGTGTGTAAGGGTCAACGCCGGAAAACCATACTGGGTGCCCGTGATCTTTGGGCCCTTAGACGGCACTGCATCACATACAGGCATGCTTCTGTATTGGAAATCACAAAATGGGCTCAGGAATATTTCCAGAGAACATTATCTGTTAACACAATTCACCATGCCATCTGCCGTTGCCAGCTAAAAAACTATAGTTCAAAGAAGAAGCCGTATCTAAACATGATCCAGAAGTGCAGACATCTTCTCTGGGCCAAGGCTCATTTAAAATGGACTGTGGCAAAGTGGAAAACTGCTCTGTGGTCAGATGAATCAAAATTTGAAGTTCTTTATGGAAATCAGGGATGCCGTGTCATTCGGACTAAAGAGGAGAAGGACGACCCAAGTTGTTATCAGCGCTCAGTTCAGAAGCCTGCATCTCTGATGGTATGGGGTTGCATTAGTGCGTGTGGCATGGACAGCTTACACATCTGGAAAGACACCATCAATGCTGAAAGGTATATCCAGGTTCTAGAGCAACATATGCTCCCATCCAGATGATGTCTCTTTCAGGGAAGACCTCGCATTTTCCAACATGACAATGCCAAACCACATACTGCATCAATTACAACATCATGGCTGCGTAGAAGAAGGGTCCGGGTACTGAACTGGCCAGCCTGCAGTCCAGATCTTTCACCCATAGAAAACATTTGGCGCATCATAAAACGGAAGATACGACAAAAAAGACCTAAGACAGTTGAGCAACTAGAATCCTACATTAGACAAGAATGGGTTAACATTCCTATCCCTAAACTTGAGCAACTTGTCTCCTCAGTCCCCAGACATTTACAGACTGTTGTAAAGAGAAAAGGGGATGTCTCACAGTGGTAAACATGGCCTTGTCCCAACTTTTTTGACGCGTTGTTGTCATGAAATTTAAAATTACCAAATTTTTCTCTTTAAATGATACATTTTCTCAGTTTAAACATTTGATATGTCATCTATGTTCTATTCTGAATAAAATATGAAATTTTGAAACTTCCACATCATTGCATTCCGTTTTTATTTACAATTTGTACTTTGTCCCAACTTTTTTGGAATCGGGGTTGTATATAACCCTCTTTGTGTTCATATAATTTGAACCTTATTCAGTGTTAACACTATAAAGAGTTAAGCAGAAGGAAATTAATAAGCATCCAGTGTGTAATGTCCTTAACACATTAGACACTGTTAGACACTGTGTCCTGTTGACTGTGTTAGTTGTGATTTTTGTGTGATAAGTCTTTGAAATGTTGGCTAAACTGCAATAATAGGAGACATTTCTAGAGTCATATAAGGATGTTGAAATATTCTAAATTCGGTGTAATGTGGATTTATGCTGAAAAAATATTATTCCTTGATATCAGCCCACAGAAAGTCCATTACCAAGTTCAAACTTCATATTTTCAAATCAGTGAGAGAGAAAACCTTAAAACCCCTGGTGAATAGACTCAAGAACTTTCAAACACATGTTTTATCAGATGTGTAGTATCTCATTCATGTCTTCTATGATACACAACTTTTGTCTGCAACACAGTTGACAAAATAATGAATCAAATGTTTTTCATTTAAATACTAAAAATAAATCAATAGAGCTTAATAGCACCATATAATAGAACCATTAGAGCTTAAAACCATTATTTCTATATTGTTTATCACTTCTGAATCACTCCTGTCTGCTCCACTTGTATGACATTTCTCTGTTGAATGACATACTTTCAGGTCAAGTGTGGTTTCAGTATGTTCATTTGCTTCGTGATATTTTAGGATGTCTAAAAACTGAATTTGTTTTTCCAGTGTCATAAATGATCACTGTATTTCAATGCATTTTTGAAGCCAAAGATTAAATACTAAAACATGACACAACATGAGTATACCAGCATCTATGTGCAATTAAAGACTGATCATTCCAACAGGCTGTGACTCGATGCAATATGGTTGTGTACAAGCTGTTTGTGCCTGATGCCAAAGAGAACAGCTGTGTTCACTAAAATGCACTCCTACCAGTCTTTATTAAAGTGTTTTTTTGTCATGATATTCTGGTTATCGTTTGTGTTTTAAAATTAAAAATGCAAGTATATTTTCATGTATCTTTATTGCACATTAAAATGTTTAAAGATGTTAATCAAGGACATGGACTTTCACATACTGACGATTACGTCACTGTTTAATTGAAAAAATAAATAAATAAAGACCTGTGCCCATCTGGCACCAACAATCTTTCCATGGTTAAAGTCAAGGAAGTCATGGATCACACTTGTTTGAGATATACATTATGTAGGCACCCCTATTTTATTTTAATACAAATTGTTATAGATGTTTATGCAGGACAAAACCAATATTTTTTTCCAACAAATTAAAAGTTAAAGAAAAAAGTAAAGGAAGCAACATATTTCGTTACAGACCACTCTCCAAGATTCTCAGTAAAACTTACCAGCCCATTTCCTCATAAAACTGCACAAATTGTACCTGAGATTACTTTATAACATTTTATACAAACATTAATTTTTTAAAAAGCAAAGGGCCGTCACACCATATATTGACTCTGATTAGTTTATTAGTTTATTGCTTATCACAGTAGCGTATTAACATACACACACACACACACACACCTCTATCTAGCTTGCTGATAGAAGACATATCACTGAAGACATTTGAGATTAAAAGATGTCTAGCAGCTTGTTTTGAATGGTTTTATACACTCACCGGCCACTTTATTAGGAACACCCATTCACCCGCTGCTTGATGCAGTTCTTGAATCAGCCAATCCCTTGACAGCAGCACAATGCATAAATCATCCATCCATCCATCATCCGTAACTGTTTATCCTGTGCAGGGTCGCAGGCAGACTGGAGCCTATCCCAGCTGACTATGGGTGAGAGGCGGGGTACACCCTGGGCAAGTCGCCAGATCATCACAGGGCTGATACACAGAGACAAACAACCATTCACACATTCAGTCAATTTAGAGTCACCAGTTAACCTAACCTGCATGCCTTTGGACTGTGGGGGAAACCGGAGCACCCGGAGGAAACCCACGCAGACACGGGGAGAACATGCAAACTCCACACAGAAAGGCCCCCGTTGGCCACTGGGCTCAAACCCGGACCTTCTTGCTGTGAGGCGACAGTGCTAACCACTACACCACCGTGCCGCCCATACATCAACTCAGAAATTGTAAAATATACAATGGTGAATGAGTAAAAATTGTACCACAGTGTATTATACCGACTATTACTCAAAAAAGTCAAATAGGGGACTTATTTCCATTGAGGTCTTCATGTGTAGTTTGTTTGTTTTATCTGTAACCGCTTATCCCGTGCAGGGTCGCGGGAGGCAAGCTGGAGCCTATCCCAGCTGACCATGGGCGAGAGACAGGGTACACCCTGGACTAGTCACCAGCTCATCACAGGGCTGACACACACACAGAGACACAAACAACCGTTCACACTCGCGGTCAATTTAGAGCCACCAGTTAACCTAACCTGCATGTCTTTGGACTGTGGGGGAAACCGGAGCACCCGGAGGAAACCCACGCGGACACGGGGAGAACATGCAAACTCCACACAGAAAGGCCACCGTCAGCCACTGGGCTCGAACCCAGAACCTTCTTGCTGTGAGGCAACAGTACTAGCTACTACACCACCGTGCCGCCCATACATCAACTCACAAATTGTAAAATATGCAATGGGGAATGAGTAAAAATTGTACCACAGTGTATTATGCCGAAGATTACTCAAAAAAGTCCAATAGGGGATTTACAGTTAGGTCCATATATATTTGGACACTGACACACATTTTGGTTTTTTACCTGTTTACTGAAACATATTCAAGTTATAGTTATATAATGGACATGGACATAAAGTCCAGACTTTCAGCTTTCATTTGAGGGTATCCACATTAAAATTGGATGAAGGGTTTAGGAGTTTCAGCTCCTTAACATGTGCCACCCTGTTTTTAAAGGGACCAAAAGTAATTGGACAGTTGACTCAAAGGCTATTTCATGGGCAGGTGTGGGCAATTCCTTCGTTATGTCATTCTCAATTAAGCAGATAAAAGGCCTGGAGTTGATTTGAGGTGTGGCGCTTGCATTTGGAAGATTTTGCTGTGAAGAAAACATGCGATCAAAGGAGCGCTCCATGCAGGTCAAACAAGCCATCCTTAAGCTGCAAAAACAGAAAAAAAACATCCGAGAAATTGCTACCATATTAAGAGTGGCAAAATCTACAGTTTGGTACATCCTGAGAAAGAAAGAAAGCACTGGTGAACTCATCAATGCAAAAAGACCTGGATGCCCACAGAAGACAACAGTGGTGGATGATCGCAGAATAATTTCCATGGTGAAGAGAAACCCCTTCACAACAGCCAACCAAGTGAACAACACTCTCCAGGAGGTAGGCGTATCAATATCCAAATCTACCATAAAGAGAAGACTGCATGAAAGTAAATACAGAGGGTTCACTGCATGGTACAAGCCACTCATAAGCCTCAAGAATAAAAAGGCTAGATTGGACTTTGCTAAAAAACATCTAAAAAAGCCAGCACAGTTCTGGAAGAACATTCTTTGGACAGATGAAACCAAGATCAACCTCTACCAGAATGATGGAAAGAAAAAAGTATGGCGAAGGCATCGTACAGCTCATGATCCAAAGCATACCACATCATCTGTAAAACACGGCGGAGGCAGTGTGATGGCTTGGGCATGCATGGCTGCTAGTGGCACTGGGTCACTAGTGTTTATTGATGATGTGACACAGGACAGAAGCAGCCGGATGAATTCTGAGGTATTCAGAGACATACTGTGTGCTCAAATCCAGCCAAATGCAGCCAAAGTGATTGGTCGGCGTTTCATAATACAGATGGACAATGACCCAAAACATAAAGCCAAAGCAACCCAGGAGTTTATTAAAGCAAAGAAGTGGAATATTCTTGAATGGCCAAGTCAGTCACCTGATCTCAACCCAATTGAGCATGCATTTCACTTGTTAAAGACTAAACTTCAGACAGAAAGGCCCACAAACAAACAGCAACTGAAAACCGCTGCAGTAAAGGCCTGGCAGAGCATTTAAAAGGAGGAAACACAGCGTCTGGTGATGTCCATGAGTTCAAGGCTTCAGGCAGTCATTGCCAACAAAGGGTTTTCAACCAAGTATTAGAAATGAACATTTTATTTACAATTATTTAATTTGTCCAATTACTTTTGAGCCCCTGAAATGAAGGGATTGTGTTTAAAAAATGCTTTAGTTCCTCACATTTTTATGCAATCATTTTGTTCAACCCACTGAATTAAAGCTGAAAGTCTGAACTTCAACTGCATCTGAATTGTTTTGTTCAAAATTCATTGTGGTAATGTACAGAACCAAAATTAGAAAAATGTTGTCTCTGTCCAAATATTTATGGACCTAACTGTATTTCCATTGAGGTCCTTATGTGTAGTGAAAATAAAATAACCAGGGTGTACAAAGAGTTATAAAATACAACAATTAAAAAATAAATACAATTATGACTTAAAGAGACGAAACATTTATGTTTAAAAATGTAATATTAAGAAAAATGAACAAAAATGTCTTCTGATACAGCTAGAAAATTATAAAATTAAACTTTTGTTTTAGAAAATTATCAGAAAAAAATTGAGAAAATTCTCTTTTTTTTGTTTTAGAAAATTATCAGAAAAACTTTTGTTTTAGAAAATTATCAAATTAATTTTCTCAAACAAATGTTTAATTTGATAATTTTCTAAAACAAAAAAAATTCTGATAATTTTCTCAAACAAAAAAGTTTATCAGAAAAACTATTTTGTTTTAGAAATTTATAAAATTAAACTTTTGTTTCAGAAATTTATCAAATTAATTTTTTTGTTTTAGAAAATTATCAGATTAAACTTGTTTTAGAAATTATCAGAAAAAAATTGTTTTAGAAAATTAGCAACTTTAACTTTTTTGTTTTTGAAAATTATCAAATTAAACTTTTTTGTTTTAGAAATTATCAGAAAAAAATTTGCTTTAGAAAATTATCAAATTAAACTTTTTTGTTTTCGAAAATTATCGGAAAAACTTTTGTTTTATAAAATTATCAAATTAAACTTTGTTTTAGAAAATTAGCAACTTGCACTTTTTTGTTTTAGAAAATTATCAAATTAAACTTTGTTTTAGAAAATTATCAAATTAAACTTTGTTTTAGAAAATTAGCAACTTGCACTTTTTTGTTTTAGAAAATTATCAAATTAAACTTTGTTTTAGAAAATTATCAAATTAAACTTTTTTTGAAAATTATCAGAAAAACTTCTGTTCTTGAACATTATCAAATTAAACTTTTTTTTGTTTTAGAAAATTATCAAATTAAACTTTTTTGTTTTAGAAATTATCAGAAAAAAATTTGTTTTAGAAAATTATCAAATTAAACTTTTTTGTTTTAGAAAATTATCAGAATTTTTTTTTGTTTTAGAAAGTTATCAACAAACTTTTTTGGTTTAGAAAATTATTGGAAAAATTTATTTTAGAAAATTATCAAATTAAACTTTTTGTTTTTGAAAATTATCATATTAATTTTTTTTTGTTTTAGAAAATTATCAAATTAAACTTTTTTGCTTTAGAAAATTATCAAATTAAACTTTTGCTTTAGAAAATTATCAAATTAAACTTTTTTGTTTTAGAAAATTATCAAATTAAACTTTTTTGTTTTAGAAATTATCAGAAAAAAATTTGTTTTAGGCGGCACGGTGGTGTAGTGGTTAGCGCTGTCGCCTCACAGCAAGAAGGTCCTGGGTTCGAGCCCCGGGGCCGGCGAGGGCCTTTCTGTGTGGAGTTTGCATGTTCTCCCCGTGTCCGCGTGGGTTTCCTCCGGGTGCTCCGGTTTCCCCCACAGTCCAAAGACATGCAGGTTAGGTTAACTGGTGACTCTAAATTGACCGTAGGTGTGAATGTGAGTGTGAATGGTTGTCTGTGTCTATGTGTCAGCCCTGTGATGATCTGGCGACTTGTCCAGGGTGTACCCCGCCTTTCGCCCGTAGTCAGCTGGGATAGGCTCCAGCTTGCCTGCGACCCTGTAGAAGGATAAAGCGGCTAATAATGAGATAATGAGATGAGATTTTTTTTTTTGTTTTAGAAAATTATTAACAAACTTTTTTGGTTTAGAAAATTATTGGAAAAATTTATTTTAGAAAATTATCAAATTAAACTTTGTTTTTGAAAATTATCAAATTAAATTTTTGTTGTTGTAGAAAATTATCAAATTAAACTTTTTTGCTTTAGAAAATTATCAAATTAAACTGTTTTTGTTTTAGAAAATTATCAAATTAAACTTTTTTGCTTTTAAAAAATTATCAGAAAACATTTTTTGTTTTAGAAAATTATCAAATTAAACTTTTTTGTTTTAGAAAATTATCAAATTAAACTTTTGCTTTAGAAAATTATCGGAAAAATGTATTTTAGAAAATTATCAAATTAAGCTTTTTTTGTTTTTGAAACTTATCGGAAAAATTTTTTTTTGTTTTAGAAAATTATCAGAAGACCCCACTGGGTTCCACGTTGGGTTCAGTGCTGGTCAGGCGGTGATGTAAAACAGGCGGTGATGTAAAGCAGGCGGTGATATATGGCTAGCCTGGGAAATCCCATGCTGCTTTGCACAATCGTTCCGATCTGAAAAGACATTTCACTTGTGATATGGTCTGGTGTTAACCAGACTATGCTGCGTTCATGTGCTATGGGAAGATGATATTTTCCAGTTGGGAAGTGGTATTTATCAGTGTGTTGTGTTCACATGCTTTTGTTGTTGTTGACAAATTAAAGATGGTGGACCAGATTCAGAATCAGGCCTGTTATTTGGCCAAAACAATTATAGATTGCCTTGTTCATCAGCTGCAGCAGGAATATGAGTTATCAAAAGTCAAAAGGTAAATAATGCTGAATATTTCCTGATCATGACAAGTAGAGATTTTCTTAACACATTGAATGCCACGCAGTTTTTGGAAATTTGGCTGTAGCCACAATGAGTGTAGCCAGTATCTAGATCATTGTTGGTGTTCTTTGGACAGCCACAGAATATTTTGTATTCGGCTATAATATACATATTATAATAATATAATATACATAACATGACTCGTTTAAAAGGTGAGAGTCAGCTTTCCGTAGGTGAAAACCACTTCTTTCTTGGTTCATAAGCTAGTCTTGTACCGCTCGCCGCCATGTTGAAAAGGTTAAAGTTCATCTCATCTCGGCAACTCGTGTATCAAAATTTTCTACGAGTTGCCCAGTGGTGTAGTGGAGATATTTAAAGTGGGGGTACGCGATTCGTGACGTCACCGATTTGCTATCATGTCAGAAGCGGTAGCCTTTGTTTGGTCGCCTATGTTTGGTATGAATGATTTGTATAAATGTTACGTTCTTTTAACAACACAAGAGGGCACAAGAAGACACTTTTTTCCAGACATTTTTATGTGTGCAATTTTCATTCGTGTTTGTCAGTACAGCCCAACTGTTATGGCGAAAAGCCGCGGTTTATTTTGTCTCCAATAAATATGCCGAAATGGCTAAAGAGGAACAAATTCGCCTTCTCCTTCCCAATGCATGGTCGTAGACAGCACCACTCTGCTGCTGGAACTCAACATAAACCTTGCATAGGTTTAACATGGACTATCAGGCGTGAAGCCAAAATATTGGAAATTATGATACACAAACACCTTTGTTCATGTTCGATTCATGTTCATTTGAGCCGAGCTGCATTCGGAATTCAATATTTTTACTAGCCTACTTACTGCCGTGGCAACAGCTACAGCATGTGTCCAGAAGTTCAAAAAAAGTCACGTCACTCACTCACATCGCATACAAACCAGCAATGGGCTGAAATTTATTATAAAAGGCACCAATCGAATAAATCCAAGCATTTAGTCTGGCGCGACTGAGGCACCTGCGGATACAAAATACATGACATGCAGCCATTGGGTTAAGCCCTACCATGCACTCCTTCTTAAAGACTTGAGTATTTCTTTAAATTTATTGTCATTTCACATTTTTGGATGTACAACAAAACACTAAACAGGAAGGCCACAAAGATTATGAATTTCAAATCATATATATAATACAGTATGTGGTGAAATTATCCGCGTAAGGATGACCAGGCAGGCGATTATATCAGTTCTGTTGCCCTCTCGGTGCTGCTACCATGAACGCCCGGAAATCACACACACACACACACACACACACACACACACACACACACACACACACACAGAGAGAGACCTGACTGTTATTATTAGGCTATTCAAAATCATAGGCCTATAGAGATCTTGCATGTGACGTCACAGCCGATCCAGATTGTGACAGATGCCATCGTGTCGGTCAAACGCCATATTCCGCCTTCTACTTCTACTTCTGGTTCTACTTCTGCTTTTACTTCTACCTTTTCTTCTGGAAAACCCTACTATATACAATTCTACTACAGCAGCTGCGGCTACAAGCTCTCCCTACCTGTGCACGGTTTTTATGTTTTTTGTGTGTATTTTTGCGTGTTGTTCGTCTGTACCGGACTTCAATATCCACTACAACCGTATGGACTTACTGGACATTGGTTTCCAGCAGAAAATGACGGTTTGTAGCGATTTCCATCGCATGCACAACATTCCGGACGAGACAAAAAAAAAACATTACGGACGAGACCAGATGGTGAGACCAGCGGGGTCTCCGTGGATTGTTATTGGAAGCAAAGCGAAGGAGGCAGCGCCGGGAGCCGAAGCAAAAGCGAGGCTACAGGCAGAGCCGGCCTGTTGACTAAGCTCAGAAAACAGCTACTCAAACCTCCACTGCCAAGCCTCTACCTCTCCAACACCAGATCCATGTAAACAACACGGACGATTTGGAATTACCTTATTCTATTCTATAATCGGCTTACCCATCCAATGAGGATTTTCTTGTTTACAAGATGCCACATCTGAGTCGCTGACAAATCCTGAATTTCTGTAAAGAAAACTGTCCAGAGATTTATAAGCACGCAGTGCTTCACCACTGAACAGCGAGGGAAAGTGAATGAGGTCATTGTACACGTCCGGGTATTCCGCTGGCAGTTCAAAATCCGGTCGTGAAAACTCCATCCGGTAAGCCATAAGGGTCACTAATCTGTAGATTGTTTATTTTAGACATATATCTAGTTATCTGTTCATTAGAAAAATGAGCCGTGTAGTCCGTCGGTTGAAATTGATCCATTCTGTACAGGAGTGCAGCATTATTCAGCGGTGTTTTTGACCGACACGATGGCGGTTGTGTACTTTCCGGTCACGTGACTGCAAGATCTCTATACTGAGCAAAAATCGCATTAGAACTTCAAAGATCATGAAGCATTAAACCGACAGATGGCGGAGTCAACCGTTTACATAATTCTAATATCTCGGCTGCGTTTAGAATGCATTCTACTTTGCGTCGCTACGTTTTACGTAACGTTCGATTGGGGGGGGCATTGATGATGAGCACAAAGGCACGTGTCACTTACTGTAGAGCAGGGGTCACCAAACTTTTTTCTCTGGGGGCCACATTGTCGTTCCTGACTGTGATGGGGGGCCGGGGTCGGGTCAGCTATATAACATAGAATTGTATAACCCAGACAAATATGACCACCAGCAGGCCTCATTGTGTAGTAGAGATTACTAGCCTGGCACAGCCATCCCCACTACTATATCCATACTACTATATCAACACTTGATTCCTGGCACATATTTGTTTATCTTTACTAGTGGTTTGCAAAAGTAGTAATCAAGTCTTCACACTTTGTTTTAATTTGAAATACCACTGATATTCCATTTATTTATTTTCTAATAAAAATAATATCAAAGCTGTCAAGGTAAGAAACATCTGCCTAGTTGAGGTGATTGACACTGGCAAAGGTGAGTGGAAAATTATAAATTGTAGGTAAGCCTGTTGATATTATTAATAATATTAATAATAATTGTATGCAGCACTTAATAAAGGTCAAATAAATAGGCCTATAAAATAAATACATTTTAAAAAACAGTGAAATTATAATATGAGCAGTAGATCAATAGATCACAGCAGTTGTGCTGTGTCCTGCACATCATTGCTCTCATCCATGGCCAAAGCAAAAAACTCGAATTCTGACGCTCTCTCATTCAGCTGGTCATACACGTTGTCCCCCAAATCTTCGGTTCGCCTGGTCATAGTAGGTGCGGAGAGACTCACCGCGTTGAGCGCATCCTTCTTGTCGGGACACACCTCCTCGGCCACAGCAAGCATGCATACTTTAACAAAGTCCCCATCAGTAAACGGCTTTCCATGGGTAGCTAGTAGGTGAGCTACCTTATAGCGAGCTCGGACAGCAGCCTGGTTGATCTGGGTTTGGCGAAGGAATACATTCTGTTGTGCAGCCAGTCCGCATTTCATCCTCCGAATCCTGTCTTCTCTTGTTTGCCCTCGCAAACTAGCATACTCTTTGTGGCATAGTTCGAATTACGTGGGAGCCAATGGGAGCTGAAAAGAAGCAAACTTCTTGAAAGAAGCAAACTTAATTTTCTGTGGAAATCTCTCAAATACGTCATATATCATCATAATAAGCTTGAATAGCCTATATCACCATATAAATATAAATAAAACTCATTTCATTTCCGATCACCATGCAGCCATAACTTTGTATTGAACGTGTTATTAAACCCCAACATGTACGGCTGTACTTCACCACCACACCACTATGCGCGCAAACTGAAATTTGCAGCCTGCGAAATCGAATGTGAAGTTAAGTCCGAAGAAGACTTGTCCTCTATCTCACAACGATCTTCCTTTGTTTAACAATATATAATTTTATATATATATACACAATATATATATATAATTTGTTTAACTATATATATATATATATATATATATATATATATATATATATATATATATATATATGCAACACCGTGTTTGCGTGCGTGCATGCGCGCGCCTGTGTGTGAAAGCTGTGCACTGCAGTGCGCAAAAGTGCGCTGGTCCAGGAGAGCGAGTATGCATTGCTTTTTTTTTTTTTTTTAAATAGAGACCCCCATAGGGTCAAATTTACAATTCGAACCCTTGCTTTGTGGCGGGTTTCATAGTGACGACGCAGATTATATTCTTTGAAAACCGGCACACTTTCTTTACATACAAGACAAACTGCACGGTCCTTACACTGAACGAAAAAATAATCGGTGGTCCACTGTTCTGTAAAAACTCTGCACTCTCTGTCAGCTTTTCGCTGGCCGCTAGCCATTTTGCTGTCCTGAACACTGACAGTTCTCTGCGCATGCGCTGCCTGTCACTGCTTGATCGCGAGCATATGACGAAAATTCGGAAAATATGAATAGTTCATTTTATAACTAAATATCAATTTTAATTGATAAAATCAACAAAATACAAGATGCAGACATGTTATTATTTGCCAAAAAGCAATTTAAAAAATAGGCCATGACCACTTTTGGGGATTGCCTCATAGGGCCGGTTCAAGTGATGGGGGGCAGAGGGGCTGGGGGGCCGGTCAAAGGGGGGTGGCGGGCTGGATCTGGCCCGCGGGCCGTAGTTTGGTGACCCCTGCTGTAGAGCGTATAAACTCAGGCCATTGAATGACAGGTTTTTTTTTTCTTTTTTTATTTCCAAAAACATTCAAAATACAAACAAATAGAGCACCATATATATACAGATCCAAAAAACATCAAAGAAGCAAAACACACACAAAGCAATAAAGTTAAAAATATGAACAAGAAAGGGGCCACTCAACCATCCTTACACACGTCAATCGAGCAAATCAAAGTCATCCAAAAAGGATATAAAATAACCAACATCCCTATTTTCAACCAACCTTAAAGACCTGGCAAAAAGCCTGAGGTCACTCCTCCAGTGTGCAACACAAGGTCCAGTTTTAAAAAAACGACATTTGTGAATAAAGTGTTTACCTAAAAGTAGCAAATTATTAACACCATATTCAATTTTGTTATTATTTAAAAACACTCCAAATTTAATTTCCTTAATGGATAAAGGGGCAAACTGAATCCCCCTAGACTGTAGCCAAGCCTGAAAATCAAACCAAAATCTTTGTATTAAATCACATAGAAAGAAAAGATGTTCCAAATCCTCCTCCTCTGTTTCACAAAACACACATTTACCAGTTTCAAATTTAAATTTCTTCTTAAGAAATTCTTTGGTTGGGTAAATTCTATTCAAAATTTTGAACTGTATTTCTTTCGCTTTGAAGGGAATTAGAAAGGAGAGATATTTAGTTCTAATCTTTTTAATTTCTACTGTTTCAAAATCTTTTCATTGAATGACAGGTTTTGTTGTTTTTTTTTTAATCTCACCTCGGGAGAAGTGGGTGGACGGCGTACCCCCGCCCACTACACCCACTACACCCCTGGAGTTGCCCAGTGGAAAATACCACAAGAGGGGGCGTTCATGTGTGCTTTCCATGTCGGCGTTTGGTATTTACCATATAATTTCCATAGCACATGAACGCACCGTAATGTATGGTAGGTGTTGTAAAGCAGGCGGTGATGTAAGGGCGCAGAGCTGTTTCGTCAGCTGCCGGAAAGCAAGCGAAGAAGTGGAAGCGGAATCAGAGTTTCATTGATTGAGGCGCAGGCGGCGGAGCGAGCACGCTGTTCTGTCAGGCGCAGCGAGGGAGAGGTTCATGTTTGGACTCGTGGCTTGTTTTAAAATTTGTGGTGGTCATTATTGAAGTGATGATGGCAGACGAGAAGATCAGTATCGAAAGAGAGATTTCTAACGGCCGGGCGCATCTCTCCGAGCCGGTCGAGAAGAGTCGAGGCGCTTCAGAAACCTCCTGGGAGAAGTTCAAGAGGATCGCGAAAGAGAACTTGCTGGTGATGTTGACGGTGGCTGCGGTTATCGCCGGCGTCTGTATTGGACTCGGAGTGCGGAGCGCAGAGCTCTCCCCAGCTCAGGTGATTTATTTCGGTTTCCCTGGGGAGCTGTTAATCCGCCTGCTGAAGATGATCATCATCCCGCTGGTGGTGTGCAGCCTCGTGTCCGGAGCCGCGAGCATCGACCCGAAAGCTTTAGGGAAACTGGGCGGCTGGGCGATGCTCTTCTTTTTATTCACCACGTTAGTTTCATCGGCAGTTGGTGTGATTATGGCGTTGATCATTCAGCCAGGCTCGTCTGAAGGAGCCAAGCAGAAGATGCCTGGCATTAATGAGAGTATACCCAAGAGGAAGGACGTGGTGGACTCGTTTTTGGACCTAATAAGGTAAGCTTTAATGGGTTTAGTCTGGAACTGGTCACATTACCAGTTACCAAAGGGAACACTTTCAGTCTCAACTTCAAGGTGATCTGCTTTAAACTCCAGGTGCGAGTCAGGATAAATTACATTAGTAAAAATAACCATCATAAAACTCATTTTTAATGTACTGGAGGTCTGTTCAGTGTGTATAAGGGTTCCGGTTCGGGACAGGATCTCGCCGCGTGTCTCTGTAACACCAACACGTGGTTGCATCATCGACCTGGTTTGTAGAAGTGGGCGGCGCATAAAAGTGACGTCACAGCCTGTAACCCTACACTGTAAAGCACATCTCATCTCATTCTCTCTAGCCGCTTTATCCTTCTACAGGGTCGCAGGCAAGCTGGAGCCTATCCCAGCTGACTATGGGCGAAAGCCGGGGTACACCCTGGACAAGTCGCCAGGTCATCACAGGGCTGACACATAGACACAGACAACCATTCACACTCACATTCACACCTACGCTCAATTTAGAGTCACCAGTTAACCTAACCTGCATGTCTTTGGACTGTGGGGGAAACCGGAGCACCCGGAGGAAACCCACGCGGACACGGGGAGAACATGCAAACTCCACACAGAAAGGCCCTCGCCGGCCACGGGGCTCGAACCCGGACCTTCTTGCTGTGAGGCGACAGCGCTAACCACTACACCACCGTGCCGCCCCAATTTAATGTTTATTTATTTAAAACACAAATAAAACCAGATGAATCTCGTGCTTGGAACACTGACATGTTTGTACATGCAGTGAATAAATAATACTGAAGGATTATCACTGGTAAATCCGCCACCTCCGAGCACGAGACTCAACAGAGACCTGGGTGTGTTGCAGTTTCAGTCACAGGACTGGTTTCTCTCAGTCACTGAATAGTTCAAGATTCAAAGATTTTTTTTTTTATTGTCAATTCCAGAGGTGGACAAAGTACCTGACTTCATTACTTAAGTCAAAGTGCAGATCCGGGGCGGCACGGTGGTGTAGTGGTTGGCGCTGTCGCCTCACAGCAAGAAGGTCCGGGTTCGAGCCCCGGGGCCGGCGAGGGCCTTTCTGTGTGGAGTTTGCATGTTCTCCCCGTGTCCACGTGGGTTTCCTCCGGGTGCTCCGGTTTCCCCCACAGTCCAAAGACATGCAGGTTAGGTTAACTGGTGACTCTAAATTGACCGTAGGTGTGAATGTGAGTGTGAATGGTTGTCTGTGTCTATGTGTCAGCCCTGTGATGACCTGGTGACTTGTCCAGGGTGTACCCCGCCTTTCACCCGTAGTCAGCTGGGATAGGCTCCAGCTTGCCTGCGACCCTGTAGAAGGATAAAGCGGCTAGAGATAAAAGTGCAGATCCCACTGGTCAAATGTTACTCCAATACAAGTAGTCGTGGGCGGCATGGTGGTGTAGTGGTTAGCACGGTCGCCTCACAGCAAGAAGGTTCTGGGTTCGAACTCCTTTCTGTGTGGAGTTTGCATGTTCTCCCCGTGTCTGCGTGGGTTTCCTCCACAATCCAAAGACATGTTAATATGGGACGGCCTTGGGCTGAGGTGCCCTTGAGCGAGGCACCGAACTCCCAACTGCTCCCCGGGCGCTGTTATGCCGCTTTTCCACTACAAACGCGGCTGAGTCGTGCCGTGCCGAGTCGAGCTGAGTCGAGCTGAGCGGGGCTATTGAAGTTGCATTTCGACTACAACCGCGCTGAACCGTGCTGGCTGGAAGTGGGTGGACACATTGGGTGGAGTTAGCGAAAGTGGGTGGACGTCATGTGATGTCGTTAAGCAGCGCAAACAGTGACATCAGTGACAGTGGCGGAACAAGTCAGAGCGGGGGCGGGGCAAATGACCGGGCCCTTTATTAAAGCTTATCATAACATCATTTTAGGCTACAAAATGTCCGCAACTGCGGTGTTTACCAATTTCAACACTACCGGATGCAACTATGTTATTTAGTACATCAAGTCCTTCAAACGAACATGTAACTCAGAAACAAAAAACATTAGGATACTGTACATGGCTCATAATAAAACATCAATAGCCTATACTGCGCACATTATTTGAAGGGCATACGAATGAGCGCTCAGAGTGGTGACAGGAAGAGTCAGAAATAAAAGGAGGGCGGTGCAAACCTCACTGAATGCACTGTGTTTACCAATTTCAACACTACGGGGTGCAACTATGTTATTTTGTACATTAAGTCCTTCAAACGAACATGTAACTCAAACAAAAAAACATTAGGCGACATACTGTACATGGCTCATAATAAAACATCAATAGCCTACTGCGCGCATTATTTGAAGGGCATACGGCGAGCCTTGCGCTCCGCGAACTCGTCCACGATGCTCTGACTGATTCAGTGATCTTTTAAGCGGTAGTCTCACGACCCGAATAGTAAACAATAAACATGGAGGACATGGAGTCGTTAGTGTTGCTGGTCTTGGTGCTGTGGCTTGTTGTCACCGACAACGCCAACAGATACTGGCAAGAGCGTATAGATGAGGTGAGGCGCATAAGGCTTCAGAAATTCTCGTAATTCGTAATTATTATTCTTCCGGGTTTGCGGTGTTTACAGATCCCAGCGCGCTCGCGGGGCGTGTGTGGGCATGTGAGGACACGCCTCCTCACCAATCAGTGCACAGGGGAGTGTCTGCTCACGCCTCCAGCCTCAGTCGGCTCGCTTTGGCTCGCTTCAGCCCCACTCCAAAACGGTGCGAGTTTTAGGGGCTAAGCAGGGCTGAAACGAGCTGAGTCGTGCTGGTTTTTGGTAGTCGAAACGCGAGCCGTGTCGGGCTGAAGTGAGCTGAAGCGAGCTGAAGTGAGCTGAAAAAGGGTAGTGGAAAAGGGCCATTAGCATGGCTGCCCACTGCTCTGGGTATGTGTGTGTGTTCACTGCTTCAGATGCAGAGAGGAAATTTCACAAGTGTGTGATGAATAAAGTTGTGTTTTCTTTTTTTCTTTCAAATTTTTACTTAAGTTAAAGTACTGAAGTACTTGCTTTTTAAAATATTTAAGTACATTTTCTGTCAACGCATCGTTGTATTATTGCCACAATGCTTATAAAACCTAACGCCATTACCAAAGACAGAAATGTGAATTCACAAAATGAAGAAACCTTTATTTGCACAGTGAAATTCATCCTCTGCATTTAACCCATCTGAAGCAGTGAACACACGTGTGCGCACACACCCAGAGCAGTGGGCAGCCCAGAGCGCCCGGGGAGCAGTCAGGGGTTCGGTACCTTGCTCAAAGGCACCTCAGCCCAAGGCTGCCCCACGTTAACCTAACTGCATGTCTTTGGACTGTGGGGGAAACCGGAGCACCCGGAGGAAACCCACGCAGACACGGGGAGAACATGCAAACTCCACACAGAGAGGCCCTCGCCGGCTGCTGGGTTCGAACCCGGAACCTTCTTGCTGTGAGGCAACTGTGCTAACCACTACACCACCATGCCGCCCTTAGACGACGGAGACGACACCGGGGATGTAAATAGTACGGTTGTTTTCTCATAAACAAACCAGCGCTGGCGTAGGATTCAGAGGGAGGCGTCCCGCACGTGACATCATGAAAATCAATGTTTCCCGGGAAATCCGAATGCCAAGTTTTTTCAGAGGCGGATGAATTCGCCTCAAATGGCTTGATTTCAACTGAATTTTTCTGGTATTGCGCAAGGTAAAAAAATTATGCAAAATGTGACAGATATTTGACCAAAGTTTAATATAAAATAGGAGAATTGCCTTGATTTTGCTCCTGAATTTACCTGTGATATGCACTTTAACGTTAGCCGTGGACAAGCCGATGGCAACTTAGTGGGAAAATCCATAGAAAGTCATTTGACTAACCAGACTGCATAGCTATTGCAACGTTATCGCTAGCTTTAAAAGCACAGACAACCTCGTTGCAATGTTTGTCTCGGATTAAATGTTTATATACCTCAATATACTTTGTAGGCTGTGATGTGGTTCGGTTTTGGCAAACAAAGCAAACATTTAAAACGAAACGAATCTTTATTCCTTTCAGAAAACTGAAACATGGGTTCGAGGTATGGCCATGGGTGTGCGTGCATTCCCCAGAAGAACCACCTCCATCCATATTCTGCCATCAACTGATTGTGTTCAAATAATGCTGCTGAGAAATCATTGATCTTAGGCCCCGGTCACACTGCCCGAACTTTGCTGGAGCGTTCCTTGAACGGTAGGGAGGGGGGGCTGAATTTTGACAACGCTCGTCACCGCGCACAAAATGGGAAAAAAATCGAAAACACGGGCGTTGGTTTAGCGGTGCACCGCTGAAACCGGTGTTGGTTTAGCGGTAGCGAGCGTTGGTTTAGCGGTGATGCGAGCGTTGGTATAGCGGCGTTCTGCGCATGCGGGCTTTGGCTCGGCGGGGGTAGCTGCTTCAACGCCCGACACCGTTCCAGCAACCCCGTGTCCGCTCGTAAAACGCTTACAACCGCTCCACCGAAGTTTGTGCAACGTTTAATCGCCGCCCGGGCAACGCTGGCGAAGCAGCGGTGGTCCAGCGTTCAAGATTTCTGCGTTGGCCTAGTGGACCCAAGCGTCCACGAACTTGCGTCTAGCGGTGCCACACTTTAACTAGCCGTTGGTGGAGCGGGGGTGAACTTTGCCAGGGCGGAAAATTGCCCCCTTCTCACCGCTCGCAATATTTTGTGCAGCTCAAAACTTTCGGAGCGGTAGGAGGGCCCCTCGAGAAACATCAGCGGTGGCCGAGCGTATACGGCGTTGCTTTAATGGGGGCCAACTTTTGTTAAACGGTGGTGAACGGTTACGAGCGGTGATGAATTTTTTTCACCGCTCCAGGAACGCTCCAGCAAAGTTCGGGCGGTGTGACCGAGCCATTAATTTTATCCAGTCTATGGATGTGATGTGACCCTAGTGATTACTGATAGGCTCTCAGTGTCACCTGCGAAAAAATCAATCATGCTTAAGAAAAGAAAAAAAAAAAACATCCACTTTCAAAGCTGCTTCATAGTAACGAGTAACGAGGACCTTGATAGAAATGTAGTGAAGTAAAAAGTACACTGCAAAAAATGGCCTTTCAAAAATAAGAAATAAAAGATTAAAACAAGGGGCGGCACGGTGGTGTAGTGGTTAGCGCTGTCGCCTCACAGCAAGAAGGTCCGGGTTCGAGCCCCGGGGCCGGCGAGGGCCTTTCTGTGCGGAGTTTGCATGTTCTCCCCGTATCCGCGTGGGTTTCCTCCGGGTGCTCCGGTTTCCCCCACAGTCCAAAGACATGCAGGTTAGGTTAACTGGTGACTCTAAATTGACCGTAGGTGTGAATGTGAGTGTGAATGGTTGTCTGTGGCTATGTGTCAGCCCTGTGATGACCTGGCGACTTGTCCAGGGTGTACCCCGCCTTTCGCCCGTAGTCAGCTGGGATAGGCTCCAGCTTGCCTGCGACCCTGTAGAACAGGATAAAGCGGCTAGAGATAATGAGATGAGACATTGCTTCATATGGCTTCTAATACCAAAAAAAAACAGAATTGAGAAGAAAAAGCTGCCCCAGCTGTTCCTTGGGCTTGCTTCGCTCACTAGGTTCACTTCAACTGAAGGATAATCACTGGGCCCCCCATTGTAAATGCTGCTCCCAGTACATGCACTCTAAAGATGCCAAGACTACTTCAAAGTGGTGTTTGGGCAAGATGCACCAAAGAGCTCTCAACCAGATGAACTGTTATTAAATGAATATTTGGAGAATCCAATCGTTTTAATTGGTTCCTTTTGCTTCTTGCACAGGTCTTAAAATTAGCATGTAATTTTCCTTTGCCCTTTCAGAAACATCTTCCCCTCCAACTTGGTGGCTGCTGCTTTTCAGTCGGTGAGACACTCTCTCTCTCTCTCTCTCTCTCTCTCTCTCTCTCACACACATACACACAGAGACTTACACACTCCTTCAGCCTGAAAAAAGAATAGAAACTCTGCATCCCCCCCATCAATTAGCTATTTTGCTCATTTGATGTCTCCCTTTTCCCCCCAGTATGCTACTGATTATAACTTTGTGAAACCCAACAAGACTGATTCCAACATCACTTTGGAAAAGGTAATCTCTAGTTTTAAAAATCTAAACATGTAAACTGTTTGTAGGACATGTAGCTGATGTGTGCACTTGTGTGTAGGTTCCATTTGGTACAGATGTGAACGGCATGAACATTCTGGGTCTAATTGTGTTTGCTATGGCGTTTGGTGTGGCCTTGAGGAGACTGGGCAAGGACGGGGAGATCCTAATTAAGTTTTTTAACTCCTTCAATGAGGCTACTATGATACTCGTATCCTGGATCATGTGGTAAATAAATCAACCTGATTTTTTTGTTACTTATTCCATGAAAGTGCATATCTGTATTAGGGATGTTAACCGATGACCGTTTGACTGGTAGTTGACCGAATCAACGTCAACCGGTTAATTTTTTTTTTTTTGGTTGTCGGTTTAAAAAAAAAAAAATCAATCGTTTTGAAGCTGCCGATTTTGGAGCGGAGGACTTGGAATTCCATGTTGTAAACGCTTGGGGCATGCCATGCGGTGTAAGGACGACAGCTGACAAATCAGAAACACCCATTCAGTCATGTCCCGCCCCAGTTAAAGACAGCTGACAAATCAGAAACACCCATTCAGTCATGTCCCGCCCTCCCGCTGCCACTCTGCGAAAGTGTAGACGCAGGCTTTTTAGCTTACAAATTACTATTCTGTTTTTTTTTTTTTTAATTATTATTAGAAGGCACATGGAGTTTAGTCCTGCCTTGGCCAGTGCATTCTGAAAGTATGTTTCGGTCTGTAGCCAACAATTCATGTTATTGCAGATCATATCTCTCCACACAAACTAAAGGCGCAGATGCCGACTTTTTTTTTTTGAATCGTGCAGATCCGTTTTTTTTGGGGGGGGGGGTGTTGGAGTGTCTGAATGTAATTTCAAGGTGGATTCTGTATTAAAATAACTAAATAGGTGGGTGCCATTGCAGTCCATGAGGCGTGGGGGGTGTGGGAGGAAGGCAGTGGATCGGGGGGCTGCGCGCGTTTGCGCGGAAGCTGCGCACATTAAATTTTGCGCGGCTTCGGCGCGGGCATGCGCGGCTTTCTGATTTGCCGTTTTCTTCTCGTGCTTGTACTTCCTGTGTTTCGTGGACTGTGGCGGCATTTGCTTATATGCAGAATTTGCTTTGATGAAGTTGTGGTCAGACGCTCCAACGCCCCCCCTTGGGAAAGGAAGGTCGGATCTGCGCGATTCAGCCGTGGAGAGGGCGGCATCCGCCAAAAGGCGCGCCGTTTACATCCCTGTAATAATTCCAATTCTAGAATTTTAAACTCGCAGGTTAACCGACTTTAACAGGCTAATGAGGCTCGGTGGTCGGTCAAGATTTTTTTTTTTTAGTTTTCGCCATCCCTAATCTATATTCTTATCAACACTATTAGTTCACATAATGTTAATTTTGGTTTTCTGAAGAATTGTAGTTATTTGTATTCTGAATTGAGTTGATGTTCTGCAGGTATGCCCCGCTGGGTATCATGTTCCTGGTCGCTGCTAAGATTGTTGAGATGGAGGATGTAGGGACACTATTTGCCAGCTTGGGAAAGTATATTGCCTGCTGTATGGTTGGTCATGCGGTGCATGGTCTGCTCATCCTGCCACTAATTTACTTTGTGATCACACGGAAGAACCCCTACACTTTTATCATGGGCACGATTACTGCTTTGGCAACTGCTTTTGGAACCTCGTCCAGGTAAGAAATCGAGGAGCATTTGGCCTAAACCAGCATCCTTTTTTTTTTGAATGGCAATAGAACAAACTTTCGGCACAAGATAATGATGAGCAACTCCACATACTAGGGCTGGAGTGATACTTTTATTTTTTTTTAATTGACTCAGGTGTTTTTCTTTCAAGGTAAAAATACGTACGATGTTCAAATCAACTTTGTAAATTCCACAGGCCCAGAATTTTTAGTCAAATTAATACGATAGATAGAATAGTGCCTTGGTGAATCTGTTTCTGACAACTCACCATTTAACATTTTACCTACAATGAGCACGGCACAAATGTCAAGGTTTGTTGGTACCATTTCAGTTTACTGTGGAGCTCTTTTCAAAATATGTCCTCATTAGTGGAAAAAGAAGAAAAATCTCCTGCGTTAAAAGTATAAAAGGCCCTTATTAGACACTGGCTACTACATGCCTATGAGTTTCGACAACAAAAAGTCTTTATCAGTGCGTGTACACATTTAACAGGTAAAGAGAAAGGTGAGAGAGCAGTCACATGACTTGGTCCCTACCATACAAGAGGTACAAATTAAGAGCTCATGCTCAAAAACTCTCAAATGACCCATTATACAGAGAACAGTGAGAACGAGTAGAATGTGAAAAGACAAATAGTTACCCGAATGACGTATACAAGGATAACAGTGGCAAAACACTGTACAGAGAACGATCTTTTTATAAAATTACTCCTTTGCGCATGCACACGAGACACATGAGATGAATCCATTCACTCACACGCATGCACCCTTTTTATCTGCGTATCATACAAAGTAGAAAACATTAAATCTATAGAAAAGGGGGGAAAAAGGACTTCGTGCATGTATGTTTGATTGCATTCATCTCTTCTGGCTCTTGTTTTTGGCATGCGCACCTGTGACTGCGTGACATGTGGTGTAAGGGCCAGGTAAGCAATAATTTAAGTTAAAAATGAATGACGATAATTTAAGAACCAGGGATGAGAATTTTCCGCCGATTGGCGGATTTCCGACTTTTTCAGACCAAAATGATCGTTTTTGAGATCGATGTAAATCCGTTGAGAAATTTTTTTTTTGGGGGGGGGGGCGTATGATTAACGATCTGTGGTCACCTTATAACGCAGACATCCCAAGTCTCCCGGAAGTTCCGGGAGCCTCCTGCATATTGATAGAAGCGAGCAAGGGTGTGCGCGCGCAACATTAAGGTCTGCATGTGCGCGCGCGAGGGGGTGCGCGAGGGAGACTGTGTGCAGTGTTGCCAGATACTGCTGACGTTTTCCAGCCCAAAATATGTTCAAAACCCGCCAAAATGCACTTAAAACCACCCAATCTGGCAACACTGCTTGTGTGCCTGTTCATGTAGTGCATGCCAGACAAAGAGCATCTTGATTGGGTTACTCAGCAAAATAAGCTAATCAGCTTTCAGTGTGGGCGGGCTTTTATCTCTTTTCTCGAGGACCGGAGTTTTCAGTTCAGTTGAGTCAGTGCAGCCGACAGGATCGGCATGGCAGAGAGAGAGAGAGAGAGAGCGCACGCCCCAAAAAATATATATCAATTACATGTCATATATAAGTGTGTATCTTTTATAAATGAGGTTAGCTTATCTAATGTAGCATGTTGGGGAGAATCATAGTATCATATCTATATTTCTGATGAAATTTTAAGTATGATACCGTGTATAACTCTCCTACTTATTGCTCATTTCATGGGGGGGAATTGCTGGCATGTGCCGCGCGGGAGCGTCTGCCCAAACTTTTTAGGCCGAGATGAACTTATAGTTTTTGATTTAAAAAAAATTTCCAATATGTAATGCCCATTGTACATGCCTGTTCTTTAATTCAAACTCACCATCTCGATCTTCACATTGACCATATGGTATCTGTATTACATTACACAACATCCTGTCCAGATAAAATCTAGTTAGTTCACACAACAGTTGAAAGGGAAGTGATGAGTGATGTTGAATGTTGCCTGCTTAATATGCAAGAGCTCCTGCTACCATGATAACATCAGAAGAAAGCTTAAGAGAATTGTATGATAGAACTTTTTTCTGGTTTGCACTTCCTTTTAAAGGATTAGAGTATTCAACAGGGCTTTGAACCGGTTCAAGGAACGAAAACGAAAACCGGGAACTTTTTCTATTTCACATGGAACAGAAACGAAACCAGAAACTTTATTATTTTTTATGTTCCGGAACAGAAACGCTTATTAAAAATAATGGTAACCGGTTAATACCGGTTTTTATTTCGTTCCTCAAAGTTTCCGTAGCCTACAAATAAAAAAGCCATTCTTCTCCTGCGCAAGTTTCTATGACCCTCTGGGGTTCACTTCCTGTGTGACGTTCGCTGACTGAATGGAGAGAGCGGGAAGGTGGACTCCACGTGATAATAAGTGAGTGAGTGTACTGAGTGTCTGAGCAAAGAAGAGCCTGAACGTTGCAACCTCCCTATTGGCTGTTTATTGGCTGTTTGTAAAAATGTATCAATTGTTGCCCTTCCCACGGGAATCATCGCGGGCTCGAGAGACGAGACCTGACGAGTTAGTTCGTTGGTAGCAGAACAAAATGTCTGGACACAAATCGGGTTTTCAGAAAAGGAAAGAAAATAAACGGAGGGTCGAAAATACAAAAAAGGAGGCAGAAAATGCAAAACGAGTTTTAAGGTAGGACAAATGGTTACTTTTCTGAGGCGGCTCGCCGTGGCTGCCTGCAGGCTTATTTATTATAGCCCATTTAGTTAAAATAGTTGATATAAAATGTTTATAGTTATGTGATGGTTGTCCTGATTTAGACTGGTGTTTTTTTTTTTTTTGTTTTGTTTTTGGGGGGGGGGGTTGCGCGATGTTGCACCCGGGTCCAGATTAGGGCAGAACCGGCCCTGGCTACATTTCAGGTGTAGTTTGTTTTATGAATGTATGTACTTGCATAGATGTGTACTTGGTCTTCCAATATGGCGCCTAACAAAATCTCGCGGCGCGGTGACGTCATGCGGTAGCCCTCTATAGGGCCTGACTAGCCTTTGGTAACACACTAAACGAATTCTCTTTCATTTTTGGCACTTTTTCTGTTTGTGTAGATGGGAAGACATACTGAGAATCCAAATCACCAACATTTGAAATAATAATTGTTTTGAATTATTTCTTGTCTTATTTAATGAAGGTTGTAATAGAATTAGCCTACATTTGGCTTAAGCTGGATGAGACAGAGACATAATTTTATAGCCATTTGTTAAACAGCTGACAGGGAACGTAATTAACCGTTCCGGGAACGAAATTTTTTTGTTCTAACCGGTTCGGGAACGTCTGTTTAATGGTGGAACCCAAAACCAGAAACGTTAAAATTCCGTTTCTGTTCGGAACGAACCAATAGGAAAAAAATTCTGGTTCAAAGCCCTGGTATTCAAAGACATGAATAGCTAAAATGCAGAAATATAATACTGTCGAGCTTGTTTATATTAAAAGGTGCATTGATTTTTTTGAAATCATCAAATGTGAATTGATTAAAAACAAGTCTCTTGTACCATATTAATCATTTTCACCTGGGAGTCCACCAAGAAGGGGAATTTATTTCCAAATAAATTGCAAATTTTTGCTGATAAAATTAATGGTTTGGGGTTAAAAAAAAAAAAGCCAAAAATCATTAGCCCCATGGGCCCGGCCCCGCCCCGTTTTTTTCAGACTTTTAAAATATTTTTCATTCTCATCCCTGAAGAACATAGAGTTCCATGTTCTAAATCTTACGATGTGACATCACTGACTGTGTATACCTTAGTTTCGAGTCAGAACATGGTGGAAGCAGCACAGTCTTTTGACCGTGCGCCAGACTTTGTGATTTACCTTGTTGTTTTTAAGTAAACATTTTAGAAAGACAAGGGAAGTTGTCATGTCTCGTCGCTCGCGTGGAAAAAGTGTTTTTTCGACTGACTCTAGAAATGGTACAGTAACCAGGAAGAGCTTACGGAATGCCATTACATGCGGCTATAGTCTGAAATACTTTTGCTGTCGAAACCTGTTGGCATGCAATTAAGAAAGAATGAAAGAAACCACACCTTTATTCATCACACGCTTGTGAAATTCCTCTGCATTTAACCCATCTGAAGCGGTGAACACACACATGCGCGCACACACGTGAGCAACGAGCGCACACACACCTATCCAGAGCAGTGATTAGTGTCTAATAAAGGCTTTTTATTCTCTTTCTGGGAATGCCTCAGGGTTGTTTTTTTTTTCTTCCTTCTTCCTTTTCAGAGACAATTGGAGGCCCAATCTGATCTTTGTTTATATCAGCGAGAGCTTTTTTTTTAATTTTATGTGTTTAGTTGCTTATTATTATTATTATTATTATTATGGCATCTAGAATTCTGGATTTAAATTTAAGAGCAACAACATCTCCATCCAGATTCATTTGGATTTAGTTTTATTTATATTTATTTAGATTCATAGCAGGTTTAATGGATGTAATGCTTTAAAGTGATTTTCGGAATTGGGAGTGTTTGTGTAATTTATTCAAAAATTGGGTAGTGCCTCACCTCAGTTGTGTGTTTTAGTTCTGCAACACTGCCTTTGATGATGAAGTGTGTGGAGGAGAACAACGGTGTATCAAAGCATATCAGTCGCTTCATCCTACCTATTGGTGCCACGGTCAACATGGACGGAGCCGCTTGCTTCCAGTGTGTGGCTGCTGTCTTTATTGCACAATTAAATGACATTCCACTCAACTTTGCCCAGATTATCACCATACTGTGAGTGCAGACATTAAATTCCAATTACTCAGAGTCCAAATGGATAATACAAGTTATAAATCAGCACAAGCTGTTTTTCCACATTGTCCGTTAACTGTTTCAGGGTGACGGCCACAGCTTCAAGTGTGGGGGCTGCAGGGATCCCTGCTGGAGGTGTGCTAACGCTGGCTATCATCCTGGAGGCAGTGGGATTGCCCACTAAAGACCTCTCTTTCATCTTGGCTGTAGACTGGCTTGTGTGAGTAAAATATATACATTTGGAATCTAAGGTGGTGTTTACATTAGACCGTATCCGTCTCGTTTTCGTCGCGGATGCACTGTCCGTTCACATTAAAACGCCGGGAAACGACTCCACAGGCGGAACAACTTGAATCCGCCAGGGCCCACGTATTCAACCCAGTTCGAATCTGATCCGGTGCTGTGTAAACATTGAGGAACGAGGAAACGCAGTGCTGAGCTCTAGCTGACGTCGTCATTGGACAACGTCACTGTGACATCCACCTTCCTGATTCGCTGGCGTTGGGATCACACACAAAGCGGCTCAGTCCCGAATCACTGCTCGTGCGCTTCACTCGCGCGCTCTGTGAGCTACACAGGGCCGGAGTGCGCACCCTCCAGAGGGCACTCGCTGTTTTGGGCGGAGTGATTTGGAGCGCAGGAGGAAGCGCTGAGCCGCACTGAGGTTTATTTACACACTTGAACTTATTTACCTCCTTCAGGCGCTTAAACTCAGTGAGAACATGAACATCACAGCCAGGTGTGTTTATCTGCTGGAGAAGGTGTTCGCTTGCCATCCTTCCACTTGCAAGTGGTGAGTGACTTGCGCATGCCCGATATGCACTGGGATCATGTGACGTGCCGTCTAATTAGTCATGTGATTAGCGTATCCATGTATTGGCGTTGCTGTGTGCACGCGAATCGTGTATTGGCGTTGCTGTGTGCACTGATACGGTCTAATGTAAACACCACCTAACCCTCTGTGGTCTGAGGGTATTTTCTGACACTAATGATTTTAGCATGCTCTGATTTTGTCAATTTCAACAAATCCTAGCAGTATTTTCAAAGTCATATGACTTTTTTTGTATTCAGCACAAGTTCAGCTACAATGGTGTCTATGTAGTATGTATGTCATGATTATACTTTAAAAAAAAAAAAATAGGTAAAAGATGATGTAAAAAGCGGTTTTAGAACTGTGTTGGAATGTGTGTAAAAACATGACCTTACCCATTGTGACGAACCGTTTTGGTCACTTGAGGTGACTTCTGTTCAGTCTTAGGAATGGATCAAGCACCAAAACTTAAATCTGAGCCACTGATTTGGACAATTAACTGGCCATGAAAAATGTATGTCCTATTGTTCTGGGTTAAAGGGTTGGCAGTGGGAGGGGTATTCAATGAGCAGAGTAAAAAAATTCCATTCACTGAGAAGAGTGAAAACCCCTCCCACTGACAACTCTTAATCCCGTCAGGCCAAGTGATCAAAACGGTTCGTCACAATGGGTTAGGTCATGTTTTTTTCACACATTGCAACACAGTTCTAAAACTGCTTTTTACAGCATCTTCATTTATCTGGTATTTGACTTTATTCAGTGTGTCTTAAAATTAACTCTTGTACGATTTTACTCAGCCCTGTGATGACCTGGCGACTTGTCCAGGGTGTACCCCGCCTTTCGCCCGTAGTCAGCTGGAATAGGCTCCAGCTTGCCTGCGACCCTGTAGAACAGGATAAAGCGGCTAGAGATAATGAGATGAGAGACTATTTTACTCCGTTCAGAGCCACAACCAACTCTGTTACACAATTGCTCTGTAATTTTGCTCCAACTCCAAATTTTACTCTCTAAACTCAAAATAGAGCAAAATGAACTATTTTTGAGGAAAATACTTTTAATTCTGGAAAAATTGCTCAGTCATTTTTCCTGTGTATGCACTACAGCGCACACATCAACCGATCTGCTCATCAGAAATAGAATAAATATTTACACTTACTTGAGTTGATCTTCGGCTGGATCAAGTCAAAGTAAAAATAAATAAATAAAAAAAGGTCCGTTCATCATCAGTGTCGCAGTTCTCAAGATTTAATTGAATCGCTGTCCTGAATCATGAATTTAATCATAAATTGATTCACTGTCCTGAAATTGAATCGGTGTCCTGAATCATCCGAAGCGCATAAAATCCGTGTGCCATCTCGCAACAAGTTTTACCTCCAAATAACCTAAACTGTGTCGGACAGGTTTTATCCTGTTTACGATGGGCATTCTCACAGCGAAAGAGAAGCCAATCAAAACCAAAAGAGTGAAAGTGATTATGCACATGGTAATGGCATGATAGTCTTTTACAGTGCCTTGCAAAAGTATTCATACCCCTTGAACTTTTTTCACATTTTTCCACCTTGCAACCACGAACTTAAGTTTTTTTTATTGAGATTTTATGTGATAGACCAACACAGAGTAGCACATAATTGTGAAGTGAAACGAAAATTATGAATGGTCTTCAAAATTTTAAACAAATAAAAATCTGGGCGGCATGGTGGTGTAGTGGTTAGCGCTGTCGCCTCACAGCAAGAAGGTCCTGGGTTCAAGCCCCGGGGCCGGCGAGGGCCTTTCTGTGTGGAGTTTGCATGTTCTCCCCGTGTCCGTGTGGGTTTCCTCCGGGTGCTCCGGTTTCCCCCACAGTCCAAAGACATGCAGGTTAGGTTAACTGGTGACTCTAAATTGAGCGTAGGTGTGAGTGTGAATGGTTGTCTGTGTCTATGTGTCAGCCCTGTGATGACCTGGCGACTTGTCCAGGGTGTACCCCGCCTTTCGCCCGTAGTCAGCTGGGATAGGCTCCAGCTTGCCTGCGACCCTGTAGAAGGATAAAGCGGCTTGAGATAATGAGATGAGAAATAAAAATCTGAAAAATGTGGTGTGCATTAGTATTCAGCCCCCTGTACTCTGATACCTCTAAATACAATCCAGTGCAATCAATTGCCTTCAGAAGTCATCTAATTAGTGAATAGAGTCCTACTGTGTGTAATTTACTCTCAGCATAAATACACTTGTTCTGTGAAGGCCTCAGTGGTTTGTTAGAGAACACTGAAGAACAAACAGCATCATGAAGACCAAAGAACTCACCAGACAGGTCAGGGATAAAGTTCTGGAGAAGTTTAAAGCAGGGTTAGGTTATAAAAAAATATCCCAAGCCCTGAACATCTCAAGAAGCACTGTTCAATCCATCATTCAAAAATGGAAAAAGTATGGCACAACTGCAAACCTACCAAGACATGGCCATCCACCTAAACTGACAGAGCGAGCAAGGAGAGCACTGGTCAGAGAAGCAGCCGAGAGGCCCGTGATCACTCTGGAGGAGCTGCAGAAATCAACAGCTCAGGTGGGAGAATCTGTGCACAGGACAACTATAAGTCATACACTCCACAAATCTGGCCTTTTTGGAAGAGTGGCAAGAAGAAAGCCATTGTTGAAAGACAGGCATAAGAAGCCATGTAGGGGACACAGCAAACATGTGGAAGAAGGTGCTTTGGTCAGATGAGACCAAAGCTGAACTTTTTGGCCTAAATGCAAAGCGCTATGTGTAGCGGAAAACTAACACTGCTCATCACCCTGCACACACCATCCCCACTGTGAAACATGGTGGCAGCATCATGCTATGGGGATGCTTTTCTTCAGCAGGGACAGGGAAGCTGGTCAGAGTTGATGGGAAGATGGATGGAGCTAAATACAGGGCAATCCTGGAAGAAAACCTGTTGGAGGCTGCAAAAGACTTGAAACTGGGAAGGAGATTCACCTTCCGGCAAGACAATCACCCTAAACATACAGCCAGAGCTACAATGGAATGGTTTAGATCAAAGAATATTCATGTGTTAGAATGGCCCAGTCAAAGTCCAGACCTAAATCCCATTGAGCATCTGTGGCAAGACTTGAAAATTGCTGTTCACAGACGCTCTCCATCCAATCTGGCTGAGCTTGAGCTATTTTGCAAAGAAGAATGGACAAAAATTTCAGTGTCTAGATGTGCAAAGCTGGTAGAGACATACCACAAAAGACTTGCAGCTGTAATTGCAGCAAAAGGTGGCTCTACAAAGTATTGACGCAGGGGGGCTGAATACTAATGCACATCACATTTTTCAGATTTTTATTTGTTTAAAATTTTGAAGACCATTTATCATTTTCGTTTCACTTCACAATTATGTGCTACTCTGTGTTGGTCTATCACACAAACTCTCAATAAAAAACTTTTAAGTTTGTGGTTGTAAGGTGGAAAAATGTGAAAAAGTTCAAGGGGTATGAATACTTTTTCAAGGCACTGTAGATTCCAAATCATGCTGAATTATCAGCAAGTATGATACAAGAGAATTTTAAATACCTCTCATGCAGCGTTCAAATCTATCAAAAGGTCTGTTTTGCAAACCAGTTTTCTGGATTTTTTAGATGAGTGAATTTTCAGATTTTTATATTTTTGAATGTAAGGTCAGAGTTTTTGATTTGAGATGCAGCCCATGACAACCATCCTGACAGTGGCGGAAAGTTTTAAGACACTAAGCTGTTTTTCATCTAGTGAATGTTTTCAAATCCTCTGGATGTACATAAGATATGCAGCAAGTGCGTGAATAATGCCACTCCTGTTGCCACTGCATCTGCATGTGCACACAAATTCATCCAATTGACTAGTCAATCAATGCATGGAATATTCCTTCAGTTTTTAGTCAGTTATATTACACATACATACAGTGGTGCTTGAAAGTTTGTGAACCCTTTAGAATTTTCTATATTTCTGCATAAATATGACCTAAAACATCATCAGATTTTCACACAAGTCCTAAAAGTAGATAAAGAGAACCCAGTTAAACAAATGAGACAAAAATATTATACTTGGTCATTTATTTATTGAGGAAAATGATCCAATATTACATATCTGTGAGTGGCAAAAGTATGTGAACCTTTGCTTTCAGTATCTGGTGTGACCCCCTTGTGCAGCAATAACTGCAACTAAACGTTTCCGGTAACAGTTGATCAGTCCTGCACACCGGCTTGGAGGAATTTTAGCCCGTTCCTCCGTACAGAACAGCTTCAACTCTGGGATGTTGGTGGGTTTCCTCACATGAACTGCTCGCTTCAGGTCCTTCCACAACATTTCAATTGGGTTAAGGTCAGGACTTCGACTTGGCCATTCCAAAACATTAACTTTATTCTTCTTTAACCATTCTTTGGTAGAACAACTTGTGTGCTTAGGGTCGTTGTCTTACTGCATGACCCACCTTCTCTTGAGATTCAGTTCATGGACAGATGTCCTGACATTTTCCTTTAGAATTCGCTGGTATAATTCAGAATTCATTGTTCCATCAATGATGGCAAGCCGTCCTGGCCCAGATGCAGCAAAACAGGCCCAAACCATGATCTCCATCCAATCTGGCTGAGCTTGAGCTATTTTGCAAAGAAGAATGGACAAACATTTCAGTGTCTAGATGTGCAAAGCTGGTAGAGACATACCACAAAAGACTTGCCGCTGTAATTGCAGCAAAAGGTGGCTCTACAAAGTATTGACACAGGGGGGCTGAATACTAATGCACATCACATTTTTCACATTTTTATTTGTTTAAAATTTTGAAGACCATTTATCATTTTCGTTTCACTTCACAATTATGTGCTACTCTGTGTTGGTCTATCACATAAAATCTCAATAAAAAACTTTAAGTTTGTGGTGGAAAAATGTGAAAGTTCAAGGGGTATGAATACTTTTTTCAAGGTACTGTATGAATGTGTAATTGCATGCTTAGCTCTCCGACTCTGGTGTGACTGAGTAAGGTTACAAGTTTTATGTTTCATCTAATTTAGGTAATTTAAAAAATATATTATTTCTCAGTGGGCACATAGGAAAGTATAAAGTTTGTCAATGTGTTTATCATGCTTGTATGATTTAAAAACTCAGATATTTATCTAAATACATGACCTACTCATTCTAAACCTGCTGAGCTTCACCGGCAAAGCTTTTGACCCCAGAGGGCCAAAGACGTGTTAGAAGAATTTATGAAATAAAAGTGCACTTGTGATTCCAAAAAAAAAAAAAAGGGATCAAATAGGATGTGGTTATGTAAAGGTGTGTGCAATAATGAAGCATATGTTTATGTGGAATAACTTCTCTTTTTCTCCACATTACCACTTTTAGAGATCGCACCTGCACAGTCATCAATGTCGAGGGTGATGCTTTTGGGGCAGGGCTGCTGCAGCACTTGACTGATCGCACGAGCAAGAATGTGGAGGTCGAGCTGAGTGAAGTACATTTGGAAGAAGCTGAGTGTCCAGTGAAACTGAAGTACCCTCCTCTCCTTGAGGAACATGCTGAATCAAAATTCCCTGGTTCTCTGACCTCTGAAAAGCATTATATATAATGTAGACTCACACACAACGTGATTTATTCTTGCATCTCTTTCAACCTGTGCTGTAAGGCAGGGGTCTTCAGTCTTCTCCACAACGGGCTAATGTGGCTATACGGGAGGTTTTCATTCCAACCAAGCAGGAGCCTTGATTTCAGTTAATCTCCAACCAACTATACATATGTACGCCCTATTTAGCTGGAATGAAGCCTGTAGCCATATCAGCCCTTGGTCGTTAAGATGAAAGACCCCTCCTAGAAGGGAAAAGGGTAGGATTTTATTTAAAAAAAAAAATCAGAATAGATAATTTCACAATGCATCTTTCCGTTCTTGTGTACCTGGGAAATGAGTCTGAACTGTACTATATATGAAGAGATACCAGAAGAGGACTTTTAAACAGGATGCCATTTCCAAAAGGATTTTTTTCATTGTTGGGTTGTTCTATTGTCAAAATTATTTATTTTTCTTATTGGGAGTGAATTTTCTTCAGATTACTAACACCTTCTGTGCGCTTCGGCAGCGCATTGATACGGAGCTCAGATATCAATGTGCTGCCGAAGCGCGCAGAAGGTGTTAGTACGCCTGTCATTATAGTGCGGACTTTCCATAGCATAGAAAATCGCTACGTTTCAATTTGTGTAACTGAACTTGTTTCATATCACTGGTCATATAAACCTATGTAAACAGGAAAAACGCGGAAGAGTTTGGTCGCATCTAACTACAGCCCCAAAAAATACTGTTGGCCATACTGAGCCTAGCTACATTGCTAACAGGAGTGACAGCGCGTCTGACTGCGTCTGACTGACTGGGAGGTCGCGCAAAGCTCGGATAGGTACGGAGCAGCTCGTCTCAATTCAGAGAAGAGCATATTTCATTATGGAAGTACGGTGGACTGTTCCTTTAAATCCTTTTCCAATCTGATGCAGTGAGTTATTTTCTCAAGAGGTTTTGAATTAACAGTTTTTCACCAAAGGTGAGGTGGATTTCGGTGAATAATATCTGAGATGATAAGGTTATTATTCACCAGCCTGAGGTGGATAATTTTTTAGTATAAATACACTGGCATATATCCTCATCTCATTATCTGTAGCCGCTTTATCCTGTTCTACAGGGTCGCAGGCAAGCTGGAGCCTATCCCAGCTGACTACGGGCGAAAGGCGGGGTACACCCTGGACAAGTCGCCAGGTCATCACAGGGCTGACACATAGACACAGACAACCATTCACACTCACATTCACACCTACGGTCAATTTAGAGTCACCAGTTAACCTAACCTGCATGTCTTTGGACTGTGGGGGAAACCGGAGCACCCGGAGGAAACCCACACGGACACGGGGAGAACATGCAAACTCCGCACAGAAAGGCCCTCGCCGGCCACGGGGCTCGAACCCGGACCTTCTTGCTGTGAGGCGACAGTGCTAACCACTACACTACCACGCCGCCCACATAAAATACTTTTGTTTTGAAATCGTTAAAATACCTTACCTTTAGAATAGTTTAGACCAAAGTTTGTAGCGTATTTTAGTGCTTTTAGGAACAGCTTTTTCTTTCATCATTTGTAATTCTTCCTCACTGATGGTGACAAAGCGATTGGCCGCCATTTTGCCAAGTCGCTCGAGGTGATTTATCAAGAAATAATCCGAGACTCTCGACCAATCAGGGGGTGTGATTTCCTATAATCACCTACTTATTTATACTAAACTGTTTTAAACCTGGGGTAGCATGGTGGTGTCGTGGTTACCACTGTTGCTTCACAGCAAGAAGGTCCTGGGTTCAAGCCCAGCAGCTGACGAGGGCCTTTCTGTGTGGAGTTTGCATGTTCTCCCCGTGTCCGTGTGGGTTTCCTCCAGGTGCGCCGATTTCCTCCACAGTCCAAAGACATGCAGGTTAGGTTAACTGGTGACTCTAAATTGACCGTAGGTGTGAATGTGAGCGTGAATGGTCGTCTGTCTCTGTGTCAGCCCTGCAATAGCCTGGCGACTTGTCCAGGGTGTACCCCGCCTCTCACCCATAGTCAGCTGGGATAGGCTCCAGCTTGCCCATGACCCCGCACAGGATAAGCGGCTACAAATAACAGATGGATGTTTTAAACCTACTGTGTGTGAAGCGTGAACAATTAAATAGATAATTGAAAACCATAGTGAATATTTGACTTCCTGATTTAAGGCTTAAATTTTTGGGTACAATTTGATCACCTGATTTGTCTGGACAAGTAGGTTTTAGAAATAAAGACTGTGTGTCATTTTTATTTCTATATTGTTTATCATTTTGAATCACTCCTCATGGCTCCGTGAACACTCGTATGACATTCCTCTGTTGAATGACACATTTTCAGGTCACGTTTGATTTCAGTATGCTGCATAAGAATGTCTTCATGATCATAATTTGCAAAGTAATAAGTGTGCTATGATTATTGTAACTCAATTTAAAAAAAAAAGAACTATAATAAGATCTGATGAGACCGGTACTGATTTGTATAAACGTTCAGAAATGGATGGAATTTTGAAAACATCAAAATTTTGCCTGTACTCAGCATTGCTCAGGGATATAGAAGCAGTTAAACAGACTTTTATGTTAAAAGCTGGGTTCTTTTTTGCTTCGTGATATTTTAGGATGTCTAAAAACTGAATTTGTTTTTCCAGTGTCATAAATGATCACTGTATTTCAATGCATTTTTGAAGCCAAAGATTAAATACTAAAACATGACACAACATGAGTATACCAGCATCTATGTGCAATTAAAGACTGATCATTCCAACAGGCTGTGACTCGATGCAATATGGTTGTGTACAAGCTGTTTGTGCCTGATGCCAAAGAGAACAGCTGTGTTCACTAAAATGCACTCCTACCAGTCTTTTTATTAAAGTGTTTTTTTGTCATGATATTCTGGTTATTGTGTTTTTTTTTTAAATTAAAAATGCAAGTATATTTTCATGTATCTTTATTGCACATTAAAATGTTTAGAGATGTTAATCAAGGACTTTCACATACTGACGATTAGGTCACTGTTTAATTGAAAAAATAAATAAAGACCTGTGCCCATCTGGCACCAACAATCTTTCCATGGTTAAAGTCAAGGAAGTCATGGATCACACTTGTTTGAGACATACATTATGTAGGCACCCCTATTTTATTTTAATACAAATTGTTATAGATGTTTATGCAGGACAAAACCAATATTTTTTTCCAACAAATTAAAAGTTAAAGAAAAAAGTAAAGGAAGCAACATATTTCGTTACAGACCACTCTCCAAGATTCTCAGTAAAACTTACCAGCCCATTTCCTCATAAAACTGCACAAATTGTACCCGAGATTACTTTATAACATTTTATACAAACATTAATTTTTTAAAAAGCAAAGGGCCGTCACACCATATATTGACTTTGATTAGTTTATTAGTTTATTGCTTTTCACAGTAGCATATAAACATTAACATAACACACACACCTCTATCTAGCTTGCTGATAGAAGACATATCACTGAAGACATTTGTGTTTGAGATTAAAAGATGTCTAGCAGCTTGTTTTGAATGGTTTTATACACTCACCGGCCACTTTATTAGGAACACCCATTCACCCGCTGTTTGATGCAGTTCTTGAATCAGCCAATCCCTTGACAGCAGCACAATGCATAAATCATCCATCCATCCATCATCCATAACCGCTTATCCTGTGCAGGGTCGCAGGCAGACTGGAGCCTATCCCAGCTGACTATGGGTGAGAGGCGGGGTACACCCTGGGCAAGTCGCCAGATCATCACAGGGCTGATACATAGAGACAACCATTCACACTCTCACACATTCACACATTCGGTCGATTTAGAGTCACCAGTTAGCCTAACCTGCATGTCTTTGGACTGTGGGGGAAACCGGAGCACCCGGAGGAAACCCACACGGGGAGAACATGCAAACTCCACTGCTCGAACCCAGGACCTTCTTGCTGTGAGGCGACCGTGCTAACCACTACACCACCGTGCCACCCATACATCAACTCAAATTGTAAAATATGCAATGGTGAATGAGTAAAAATTGTACCACAGTGTACTAGTGCATCTCAAAAAATTAGAATATTGTGAAAAAGTTCAATATTTTCCATCAGTTATTTAAGAAAGTGAAAATGTTATATATTATAGACTCATTACACAAACTAAAATGTTTCAAGCATTTTTCTATTTTAATTTTAATCAGTATGGCATACAGTACAAAAACATTAAAAAAAATCTCAAAATATTAGAATATTTCGGCGGCACGGTGGTGTAGTGGTTAGCGCTGTCGCCTCACAGCAAGAAGGTCCTGGGTTCGAGCCCCGGGGCCGGCGAGGGCCTTTCTGTGCGGAGTTTGCATGTTCTCCCCGTGTCCGCGTGGGTTTCCTCCGGGTGCTCCGGTTTCCCCCACAGTCCAAAGACATGCAGGTTAGGTTAACTGGTGACTCTAAATTGACCGTAGTTGTGAATGTGAGTGTGAATGGTTGTCTGTGTCTATGTGTCAGTCCTGTGATGACCTGGCGACTTGTCCAGGGTGTACCCCGCCTTTCGCCCGTAGTCAGCTGGGATAGGCTCCAGCTTGCCTGCGACCCTGTAGAAGGATAAAGCAGCTAGAGATAATGATGATGATTAGAATATTTCATTTCAAGTTTGAGTAAAACAGTATGAACACAGTGTATCTCTCGGTCTAGTTCAGTACACACAACCACAATCATGGGGAAGACTGCTGACTTGACTGTTGTCCAGAAGATGATCACTGATGCCCTCCACAAGGAGGATAAGCCACAAAAGGTCATTGCTGAAAAGGGTGGCTGGAAAAGGTGCACAAGCAACAGGGATGGCCGCAGTCTTGAGAGGATTGTCAAGAAAAGTTGATTTAAGAACTTGGGAGAGCTTCACAAGGAGTGGACTGAGGCTGGTGTCAGTGTATCAAGACCCGTCACGAACAGACATCTTCAAGAAAGGGGATACAACTTTCACATTCCTAATATCAAGCTACTCCTGAGCCAGAGACAATGTCAGAAGTGTCTTATCTGGGCTAAGGAGAGAAAGAAATGGACTGTTGCTCAGTGGTCCAAAGTCCTCTTTTCAGATGAAAGTACATTTTGCATTTAATTTGGAAATCACGGTTCTAGAGTCTGGAGGAAGAGTGGAGAGGCACAGAATCCAAGGTGTTTGAAGCCTAGTGTGAAGTTTCCACAGCCTGTGATGATTTGGGGTGCCATGTCATCTGCTGGTGTTGGTCCACTGTATTTTATCAAGTCCAAAGTCAACACAGCCATCTACCAGGAGATTTTAGAGCAGTTCATGCTTCCATCTGCTGACGAGCTTTTTGGAGATGCTGATTTCCTTTTCCAGCAGGACTTAGCACCTACCCACAGTGCCAAAACTACTACCAAATGGTTTGCTGACCATGATATTACTGTGTTTGATTGGCCAGCCAACTTGCCTGACCTGAACCCCATAGAGAATCTATAGGGTATTGTCAAGAGGAAGATGAGAAACACCCGACCCAAAAATACAGATACGCTGAAGGCCGCTATCAAAGCAACCTGGGCTTCAATAACACCTCAGCAGTGCCACAGACTGATCACCTCCATGCCACATCGCATTGATACAGTAATTTATGGTAAAGGAGCCCCAACCAAGTATTGAGTGTATAAATGAATATACTTTTCAGAAGTTGGACATTTCTGTATTGTAAATCCTTTTTTTGATTGATCTTAGGGAATATTCTAATAATTTGAGATACTGGATTTCTGATTTTCATAAGCTATAAGCCATAATCATCAAAATTAAAACAAAAAAGGCTTTAAATATTTCACTTTACATGTAATGAATATAGAATGTATGAAAGTTTACCTTTTTGAATTAAATTATGAAAAAAAGGAACTTTTTCATGGTATTCTAATTTTTTGAGATGCACTAGTATTATACCGAGGATTACTCAAAAAAGTCCAATAGGGGACTTATTTCCATTGAGGTCCTCATGGGTAGTGAAAATAAAATAACCAGGGTGTACAAAGAATTATAAAATACAACAACAATAAATAAAAAAAATTCAATTATGACTTAAAGAAACAAAACATTTCTGTTAAAAATGTCGTATTAAGAAAAATGAACAAAAATGTACTCTGACACAGCTAGAAAATTATCAAGTAAAAGTTTTTTGTTTTAGAAAATTATCAGAATTTTTTTTTTTTTTAAGAAAATTATCAGAAAAACTTTTGTTGGTAAGAGAGGTCAGAGGAATATGGCCAGATTGGTTCGAGCTGCCAGAAATGATATAGTAACTCATATAATCACTCTTTACAACCGTGGTGAGCAGAAAAGCATCTCAGCATGCAACAGCAGAAGACCATGTTGTGTTCCACTCCTGCAGCCAAGAACAGGAATCTTAGAACCAACAACAAGTTCCTATTAAAGTGGCTGGTGAGTGTATGTAGTGGTTTGCTCGAGGTCCTATCATTAAACAGGGTTGACAGGTTTCAGCAAAATTTCCAGCTCAACTATATCTCAAAAATTGTACATTGGAAAAGGGGGATTGTTTCCTTCTTTTTTCAGCCTTTATATGAGAAACAAGTACAGGTAGTCGTCGACTTACGACCTATGCGACTTACGACCGATCGACTTTACGACCATCTGGTTATGACTGGCAAGTGTTTCTCAGCTGAGCTAGCCGAGCGTACGACAGTTTCCGCCCCAGCTCCAGGCAGCACCTCTCGCCGCGTACAGCAGTTTCCGCCCCAGCTCCAGGCACATGCGCAGTCTCTCTCGCGCTCCCTCGCGCACTCCGTCATACAGTTTCCGCCCCAGCTCCCGGCAGCGCCTCTCGCCGCGTACAACAGTTTCCGCCCCAGCTCCAGGCACATGCACAGTCTCTCTCGCGCTCCCTCGCGCACTCCGTCATACAGTTTCCGCCCCAGCTCCTGGTTTATGAAACGAGCAAATGCTCCCGCCAGCCCGAGCGCTGCAACAGCTGATGATGACGTAGACGACCCACAGCCAAGCACCAGTGATGCCAGCAGTCACTAAATTTTGTATTTTGCTATGTTTTACATTTGTATTTTGGTATGCTATAAACTAAAATGTTTTCTATTTTTCACACCTGTATTTCATATTTTTTGTTTTGCACATATTAATCGAATTGTACTGTACGCAGCGTAGTATGCAGTGTTTGACTTAAACCAAATAATGAGCCAAGGTAATGAAATAAGAAAATGTTGATAAAATAAGACTTAACCAAAGTCGTAACCAAACGCAGTCGTAAGTCGACGACTACCTGTACAAACATGCAATTCTGATGTATGGAAATTATCAACTCAGCAATCCTCCTTAGTGGGTCATTTCTCCAGCAAGATAGCCATTATTGGGGGAAAAAGGGGAAATATTAAATGTGAAAAATGGACTGACATCCAACTTGACAATGAAAACAAGCTGTAAACAGTGACGTGCATTTTTGCTTTTTTTTTTTTAAATCTCACACACACACACACACACACACTACATGCTATGCAACAATTACAGTGCCATTTACAAGGTGAGATCTTAAGTTCCGAAGGTATAAAGGCTTTGCATATTGAGCTACTGAAAGCTGACACAGATTGGGTTATTTTCTTTCCTTTCTCAGAGTGGGGCGGCAAAGTTGACAGCGTTGCATCGATTCTTGGCTGAGCTGGGTCCCCTGTTTCCTTGGCAGGCGTTAGCATCTCAGGGTGAAAACAGCTAATGTGGTTTCTTAAGTTAGTGGTATTCCCTACGTATTCGATTCTTGTGTGATGGGCTTTACAAACAGTGTGTGTCTTGTCCAGTTCGTGCTTCCCAATATGTTCGTAAAACGCAAAATGTGCCCAGATGTCTCATCTCATCTCATTATCTCTAGCCGCTTTATCCTGTCCTACAGGGTCGCAGGCAAGCTGGAGCCTATCCCAGGTGACTACAGGCGAAAGGCGGGGTACACCCTGGACAAGTCGCCAGGTCATCACAGGGCTGACACATAGACACAGACAACCATTCACACTCACATTCACACCTACGGTCAATTTAGAGTCACCAGTTAACCTAACCTGCATGTCTTTGGACTGTGGGGGAAACCGGAGCACCCGGAGGAAACCCACGCGGACACGGGGAGAACATGCAAACTCCACACAGAAAGGCCCTCGCCGGCCACGGGGCTCGAACCCAGGACCTTCTTGCTGTGAGGCGACAGCGCTAACCACTACACCACCGTGCCGCCCTGTGCCCAGATGTCTGCTTTTAAAATACTAGGTGTGTTTTTAATCACTCACTTTTGCTTTTGGCCTCCTTCCATTTTGCACTATAACATATGTGACGAATGATGTCAGTCAGATGAGATGTAACTATGACCAGGAAGTTATTTTGAATTGTAGAATTTTATTGTCCAGCCATGGATGGAATCAACAAGCGCATCAGTAGGCTTTAATCAATTATGGTCTGTCACTGCATCAATGCAAAATCATCCACGTCCACATCACGATGCATCATAGAAATGATTAATTTCAACACCCCTAGTAAATATCATACCTGCAAATGAACACTCTTCCTGCACTTAGACCCGTCCACTGCTGCATACCTGACAGAATACTTCACAAAGTCTTTGTGAAAACAGTGTCCTTCTTTGTGCGTGCTGATTGCACTCAAATCAGTATCAGGTGTTTCACATAATGACTGGGTCCCAAGCGCGTGCACAATGCGCTCTGAAGGATCCCCGAATGCAAAGGCGCTTTAAGTCTTGGTGAAGGTGAGGCTGTGCTGAGCCACTGTGTTGAGGCTCATGTTCACTTCATTGTATAAGAATGAACACCTTGCTGCAGCTGTGAAATGATTTTTTTTTAAATTCTTACTTTCGTGGAAATTAAGTGAGCATATCATTGGGTTTTTGACCTCTCCGTTTGACACAGAGTCCTGCCGAATGGTCCCCCCCATTTATCCCTTCTACATTTACACATTTCTCTATTTTTTCCCCCTGATGACGAATTACTTTTGGTAAGTTAAAGAATTCTGATGTCTTTGTTTCATTCAAAATGATTTGCACACCCCAAAACACAGCAAAACCTTCCCATACTGATCAATAACAACTAACTCGGCTGAATGAAGCACTACAAGCATGCCCCATCATGGCAGCATAGTTACTGTTGCAATGGGGTCACATGATGGTGCAAAGCCTCTATAGGTGCAAGTTTCACAAGTCAGCCAATGTAAAACATTTCACAGAGTTAAGCCATGGCCAGGGTCTGCACACAATCAGCAGCAGTAGACATGGAGGTTTGTGCAAATTTCAGCTTCAGATTCTGAAATCACAAACTCATGCTGCCAGTTACTAAACACCTCAACTCATGAATCAACAATATTCCACTCCAGAGACCTAATATTATCGGAACGAACATCACATAGAAATAACTGCAAGGAATCAGAATTTGTGCCTCAACCACCAAGTTCATGAAATTTATAATAACTGGGAATAGAGGGGGAAAAATCATACACTTAAAGGGATAGTTCGGGATTTTTGACATGAATCTGTATGGCATCCCCATCAATAGTGTCGTGCAAACACACTGACTTACCCCTGACAGCATCCTGTGAGTCCAGTTCTTGTCCAGTTTTGGTCCAGATGAAAGTAGTCCGGCAAGTTTGTTGGGGTCACGAAAGTAAAACGTTTTTCGTCTCAAAACAGTATGTGTTCAAAAGAGTGATATATTTGCATCACAAAACCGTTGCCAAATAAAAAGTCAGACCTCGAAATCGCTTGGCACTATTTTCTCTCCTTTGGTATCACTGCGCGCTGTCATGTTGACATCTGCGCAGGAATCAACACCTTTCCCATTGTTTGGCAGTGATTAGGAGTTCAGATCAGCGGCGCTAACAAGCTAATTTGAGAGCAAGAACAGCGACAAATTTATCACCTTCTATAACCTATACAATAATATATTTGTGAAAATGGTGCGCACTTGCGACTATCCAGGCTGTAGCAACAAAGATGTGGCTGAATCTCCGCACACATTTCACCGTCGTAGTCAGACATGTTGTCGCTAACTTTGCTAGCAGTAAACAATGTAGTGATGTGTCGGTCGCGAATGATCCGGTTCAAAGAGCTGGCTCTTTGAAGTGAACGACGGGAGCCGGCTCTTTGAAGTGAACGACGGGAGCCGGCTCTTCGGTGGGAGCCGAGTTGGGGAGCCGAATTAGTTTTTTGTCCTTAGGTGCCTCAGAGAGAGAGAGAGAGAGAGAGAGAGAGAGAGACAGAGTTCAGCTCAGCTGAAGGATGATTGTCTATTTGACAACCATGATCATTGTTTTGTTGCCGTGAATTCCTAAAGCTCATGATATAAATTGTCGCTCATAAATTGACAGGTTCGGTCGGCAACCGCCTTGGCATGGCCAGATTAATCTGCGGTATACAGCGAGACAGCAGTCATTATAACAGAAGCATATTTGCTGTTCCAGTGGCTTCTCATTACTGGTGGAGCAGAGTGCGGCACTTTTTTCTCTTTTTACATGCGCTCAAGGTGCCACATATTTTGTTGCACATTGTTCTGTGTTTGTTAAAATAATTTCCAACTTTGCTTCATAGTTTCTTAGGCCTGATTTATACTTCATAATTTATTTTGTGGCATTTTGTTCAAGGTCGAGTGTGAAATAAAGCCATAAAGGATAAACAGTTGATGTCTTCTGTGTATTTTATATTGGTAATATAACACAGTTTTGCATTATGTTTGTGAGAAAATAATTTATTAATTGGTAAGTAAGTTTTATTTCTATAGCTAGAACATTGTTACACTGCTATACTTTACAAAGCTTTACAATGGCTACAAAAACTAAAAAATAAAATGGAAAACATCCTATTGATAAAATATAAATAATAATGTAATTAATTAACTAGTTAATTGCAGCAATTAAATCAAAAATAAAATCTCAGGAGCCGTTTGGGAGCCGAAAGAGCCGGCTCCTTATAGTAAGAAGAGCCAAAAGAGCCGGCTCCCGAAAAAGAGCCGAAATTCCCATCACTAAAACAATGAATGAAACAGCCGTGGCTGTCACCTGGCGGCAGCGCGCAGTGATAAGAAGGGAGAGAAAATAGTGCCAAGCAATTTCGAGGTCTGACTTTTTATTTGGCAATGATTTTGTGATGCAAATATATCACTCTTTTGAACACATACTGTTTTGAGACGAAAAACGTTTTACTTTCGTGACCCCAACAAACTTGCCGGACTACTTTCGTCTGGACCAAAACTGGACAAGAACTGGACTCACAGGATGCTGTCAGGGGTAAGTCAGTGTGTTTGCACGACACTATTGATGGGGATGCCATACAGATTCATGTCAAAAATCCCGAACTATCCTTTTAACATTCAATATCTTCAGAACAAAACAATACATCTGTTGATTAAGTTTCCACACGTGAATGGTTAAGAAGTAAAACATGATCCATTATGATATCACTAATGCCAAATTACAAAAAAAAAAAGCTCTCTGGTTAACAGGACATGAAATTAAGGTCAAAAGTTCACTGCTGCGCCCACTGGCTGAATCAGATCACCTCTGTTGGATTCATGTTTTTCTTCGTCTAAAGATAATCGGTTTGTTTTATGAATGCATTTATTTATTTTTCAAATTATGAATTATCGTATTCACACACACAAAAAAAAACAAAAACAGAAATTTCTTGGGCGGCACAGTGGTGTAGTGGTTAGCACTGTCGCCTCACAGCAAGAAGGTCCGGGTTTGAGCCCCGTGGCTGGCGAGGGCCTTTCTGTGTGGAGTTTGCATGTTGTCTGCGTGGGTTTCCTCCGGGTGCTCCGGTTTCCCCCACAGTCCAAAGACATGCAGGTTAGGTTAACTGGTGACTCTAAATTGACCGTAGGTGTGAGTGTGAATGGTTGTCTGTGTCTATGTGTCAGCCCTGTGATGACCTGGCGACTTGTCCAGGGTGTACCCCGGCTTTTGCCCATAGTCAGCTGGGATACACTGCAAAAAATGATCTCTTGTTGAGAGAAAATATCTTTAATATGGGTGAATTTATCTATTATTTCTTATTAGAAGTTTATTAGAACTCAAATATAAGATTATTTAGCTTACTTTGAGACGCTCTTACTAATTTCAAGCCTTAAATGTTCTTATTCTATTGGCAGATAATTTTGCTTCTTTCTAGAATTGAATGCTTAAAATGAGCAAAATTATCTGCCAATAGAATAAGAAAATTAAGGCTTGAAATTAGTAAAAGCGTCTCAAAGTAAGCTAAATAATCTTATATTTGAGTTCTAGTAAACTTCTAATAAGAAATAATAGATAAATTCACCCATATTAAAGATATTTTCTCTCAACAAGAGATCATTTTTTGCAGTTATAGGCTCCAGCTTGCCTGCGACCCTGTAGAACAGGATAAAGCGGCTAGAGATAATGAGATGAGATGAGAAATTTCTTGGGATGAAGAAGTGCTATGGCTATCCTCGGGGTAGCTTTTTCATTTGCAAAAAAAAAAAAGATTATGATGATCAAACAATAGATCAGAATTTCAGGTTTCATCTCCTGTTATTTGCATCTAGATGCGTTCGAGAACTTAGAATATGGCACCTTTTGTTTGAACTCACCCAATTTTCATCTCATCTCATTATCTGTAGCCGCTTTATCCTGTTCTACAGGGTCGCAGGCAAGCTGGAGCCTATCCCAGCTGACTACGGGCGAAAGGCGGGGTACACCCTGGACAAGTCGCCAGGTCATCACAGGGCTGACACATAGACAACCATTCACACTCACATTCACACCTACGCTCAATTTAGAGTCACCAGTTAACCTAACCTGCATGTCTTTGGACTGTGGGGGAAACCGGAGCACCCGGAGGAAACCTACGCGGACAACATGCAAACTCCGCACAGAAAGGCCCTCGCCGGCCACGGGGCTCGAACCCGGACCTTCTTGCTGTGAGGCGACAGCGCTAACCACTACACCACCGTGCCGCCCCGCAATTTTCATGTGATGAAAAATTACACTGGAATATGTGACTGACTAGGTGTTTTTTATTGCCCAGGTGTGCCCTGTTAAATTAATTGTTTCAACAATTAATGTAATGTTTCTCAGTGTCAGAGATATTTTCTTTAGACAAGACTCCGTCCTAGTATTAGGAGAACACAAAATGGAACAGTCTTGTCAGTGTGCAGGTGTGTGTCTTCTGTTGAATTTATTGGCAACTTGCAATCTTAGTGCATTACCACCATCTGTAGGAGTAAGATGTGAATAGTTTTGGGAATATGAATGCTTTCAAATTTTTAAAAAAAGAAAAAAAGAAAGACATTTCAATTCTCTTTGCATAATCAGTCATTCATATAAGTAACTGTCAAAACAGCTTTAGCTGTGGATTGTGTTCCAGGTGCGAAATTCAGCAGGCTATTTCAGGTAAACCCACATTTTGCCACTTAATCTAGAGCCTGCTGTTTTTCCTGCATATTCCCTGCGTTCCAAAAGTACATTTCCCCACAGTAAAAACATGCCCCACACTGATGTTTTCCTATTAAGCTTAGAGCACAACTTAGGCTTGTGTACAGTAAGGCCGAATTACAAAGATTCAGAAAGGATTTTCCCCCAAAATAAAATAAAAAGTCAAACATTTCTCAGCTGACAAATATCCATTTCTTCTTTAGATTTTCTAGAATGTCTACAGTATCAAATTTGAACCTATTTCTTAAAGTTTAACTAAAAAAATACTGGCTTAATACAGGGTTAAAACTTTTGATTGGCGGGGCATATATGAGTTGGTTCAACTGTATTCTTTATTCAGCAAATAATATACAATACAGTTGGGGACAACACTCAGTCTAGGGGCTTAAAAATAATCAAATACAATCAAATTAAAAATAAAATGAAATAAAGGTACCTTCACTACTACCAGGGCACATTTGTTATGCAAAAAGAAGCGCACAAGTACAAAACAACCCAGTTTATTACTCTATTTACATTTAAATATGAACAACTCAGTCATGTTAACATGTTTACTTTTATGACTCCCAGACGTGCATCATTGAAATGCCCCACCTTGTACATGCGCATAGGATGGTGGGTGATTTATGAATGTCGAAGATCCACTGAAAGAAGGATGTGGCCCTTGGTATAATTCAAAAGATCACAGACATTGGAGCAGACCTTCAGCAGGATTCGATGACATGGCATCCTTGGAATGCAGCCTTGAACCGTCCTTGACTTTGAGAAACACCGAATGTCTTTGAAAGTCTATTGGCTTGAGTCCTTCGTTTCGCCTGTGAAGACTGCATTTGTTAAAAAGGATAAAACAATATGAAGATTGTTATGGGAGAAAAGCAAGACATTTTCAAGCTGAGAAAAGAGGGGACAAATCAAACAGAGCCATTGCATAAGCACTGGGCATAGTTAATACAACACTTTGGGCTGTCCTGAAAAGGAATGAAACCACTGGTGTATTAACAATGAGACATCAAACAGGTCGGCCAAGGAAAACAGCAGTTAACGATAAATGCTGTGAGAGCTGTGAAGAAGCTAAAAACAGTCAGTGACATTACCAACAATCACCACAAAGCATGGGTGAAGGTATCACAATCCAGTTCGAAAAACACTGAGAGTAAAAATACAGAGGCCAAACCACAAGATGCAAACCACTCATCAGCAGCAAAAATCAGAAAGCCAGACTGGAATTCACAAAGAAATACAGAAATGAGTCACAAAAGTTCTGTAACCAACATTAACCTCTACCAAAGTGATCAAAGGTCAAAGTGTGAAGAAAGAAAGGACCTGCTCATGATCCAAAACATACAAGCTCATGGGTGAAGCACAGTGGAGGTAGTGTCCTGGCTTGGGTTGGCATGGCTTGGACTCATCTCATCTCATTATCTCTAGCCGCTTTATCCTTCTACAGGGTCGCAGGCAAGCTGGAGCCTATCCCAGCTGACTACGGGCGAAAGGCGGGGTACACCCTGGACAAGTCGCCAGGTCATCACAGGGCTGACACATAGACACAGACAACCATTCACACTCACACCTACGGTCAATTTAGAGTCACCAGTTAACCTAACCTGCATGTCTTTGGACTGTGGGGGAAACCGGAGCACCCGGAGGAAACCCACGCGGACAACATGCAAACTCCACACAGAAAGGCCCTCGCCGGCCATGGGGCTCGAACCCAGGACCTTCTTGCTGTGAGGCGACAGCGCTAACCACTACACCACCGTGCCGCCCTGGCTTGGACTCACTAACCTTTATTGATGATGGAATTCATGATGGTAGCAGGAGTCTACAGAGAAATGCATTCAATCTGATTGTAAGAAACTTCATCGTGCAGCAAGACCATGATCAAAAACACACTGCCAACACAACAAAGGACTTCATCGGGGGAAGGTTTTAGACAGGATAAGTCAATCACCGGCGGCATGGTGGTGTAGTGGTTAGCGCTGTCGCCTCACAGCAAGAAGGTCCGGGTTCGAGCCCCGTGGCCAACAAGGGCCTTTCTGTGCAGAGTTTGCATGTTCTCCCTGTGTCTGCGTGGGTTTCCTCCGGGTGCTCCGATTTCCCCCACAGTCCAAAGACATGCAAGTTAGGTGAACTCTAAATTGACCGTAGATGTGAGTGTGAATGGTTGTCTGTGTCTATGTGTCAGCCCTGTGATGACCTGGCGACTTGTCCAGGGTGTACCCCGCCTTTCGCCCGCAGTCATCTGGGATAGGCTCCAGCTTGCCTGTGACCCTGTAGAACAGGATAAAGCGGCTAGAGATAATGAGATAAGAAGTCAATCACCAGACCTTAACCAAATTGAGCAGCATTTCACCTCCAAAAGAGGAGCCTGAAGGGAGAAACCCCCCAAAACAAGAAAAATAATTTGCACTACAAGCCTGGAAAAGCGTCACAAAAGAAAAATCTAACAGTTTGTTGAGGTCTGTGTGTCACTGGCTTGATACAGTGCTGTTTTCCTTGGCCTGCAAGCATTTAATAACCAAATATTAAAAAAGTACTTTAATACTGTCTATTTTAATAATTTTGCTCACATAAAAATTGGCCAGTCTGCCACCAAAAGCATCATGTTGTTTAGCACATCAAGATGCAAATATGAAGAAATGAAAACTGAAATTCTGATTTATTGTTTCATTCGTCTTTTGATCTCAAACCCAAATGCCTTCAGCATATAGGAAAAAAAAAACCCACCACACAAATGAATTGGTGTTACAATACTTTTGAAGGGGAGTGTATATGACCTTACAATCAACTAATCAAATGTTTCTTGATAGGATTAGGATACTGAGGGTTCTCAATTACCCCTTCCCCAAACTTGAGTTCTAGGAAGGCACGGTAGTTGTTAGGTCCATAAGCAGTGATGCCAGCAAAAGGCATGCGCACCAGTGGCTGCAGGAAGTGTTCAGGGAACTCAACATCCTGCTTGTGGTCAGTCCATGTGTCCTTGGTCATAACTCCATTGCGAGGGTAGAAAGGCCATAGATCCACATGCAGATGATTGGCCTCACTGTATTGAACACGATAGAAGTCTCCCTCAACTGCCCGTTCCCATACATAACCATTGGCATCCACCAGTGACCCTGAATCTAGGTTCTTAAGATATTCACAGTTGGGCACGTCCTCCAGGTAGATACCCAAATCAACATCATAGTCCCAAGGTATAATGTCTTGATGTCTGGCTGCTCCTAACAGACTACCCCCTTCCAACCAGTAGCGTACACCAGAACTCTCCAAAATACTGACGACATGCTTTGTAGTTTCCCGCAGGGCACGCAAGCAACAGGGTGGAGTCCATCGCTCCAAATAGAGGTACTCTGGTGTGTCATCATGCACTGTGCCAAAGCATCGTGATGTCTCCTTACTGCAGCCAAACCACTGGTCCCTTCCATCAGGCCATACCAAGTGCTTAATGCCAAAGCTTCTCATTACTTGGCTGGTAGCCTCCTTGAGATGATAGTCTGCCTTCCACTGGTTGTGTGCAGAGCTAAACAGGGGCCTGTGGCTTGCAGTAAATGAAGGTCCCTCAAGAAGTTTAACCTTCCACCCTCTAAGCGCAGTCTGAATAAACAGTGCAGACAACAGGGGACGTGCAAGTGGGACTGATAGGTTGAAAAGGTCCTTAGTTCGAATAAGAACTACAGCATCACCATACAATGCAGTGCACATACTGCCACCACTCCCAGATGCCCCAAGGGAGTATGTAGCTGTCCATTCCTTGAGGTTCACTTGCAAGTGCAGGCACTGGACAGCAGCATGGGTCAGCACTGGAGCTGCAACCAGGTGTACTGGACCATCTCTCTCAGCCTTCAACTCTTGAACAAGCCTCTCAAGTTGCCAACGATGCTCTAATTCAACGCCATCGGGCACAAGCAGCACAAACTCGGATTGCACATGGTTTTCTGGACGATGTATTTGAGGAGGATTTTCTGGGCTCGGGGACAGCACCAGTAAATGGGCATTCTCATGAAGTGTCAGAGGAGGGTAAGGCAGGGTGTCTGCTACTACTAGGAAACATAGTTCTGGCATGTGGTGAAGGAAGGACTGGGCCACATCTCCAACATAGTTCTCAAAGTCTTCAAACTCACGTAGGATAACAGTCATTTCAGGATTTTTCATACTACCCTCTCGGCCTCCTACTTTGCTGTCCCTTCTCATGCCCCTCGCCACTACGCTCCCTGAACCTCCCAGGCCCGACACTGATTGGAAGGTATTTTTTAAGCCTTTTCCTTGCATGCGTCGCTTCTCCATCATCTGTTTCTGGGCTTGGGATATATAATACAAGATCACCAAGTTCAGTACAATGGCTCCTGTTAGTAGAGCTTGGCAGAAACTGATTCGCATAATTACTATAAAGGTTCAATGTACGTATGTAATCTATCAAAGCAGAAACAACATGAGGATTATGTTTTTGACATTGCTACTGTTTGAATGGTTACATTTACAGAAAATACCTTTATTTATTTTGAGTACTAGTAAAGGGATAGCCTATTGTTTTTTGTGTGAAAATTTTCCCCTTCTCTGGTGACAGCTTGTACACTATAATGGAGACAGATGACATTAGAGCCTTGCAAGCAATGATGCTGGGCAACATCCAAATGGGCCAAAGATAGTGCTTGCAACAGTGAATGCAGCTAGGGTAATGCTCCCATCCACAAGAATAGCAGGACACCATCTGGTAAGACAGCACCTGGTATCTTACAAGTTATCCAGTATGGATGGGGTTGCTTTTGAGGGGAAGCTGAAGGAGATACTGAGTCTACAAACTGGGCCCATGAAAACATCTTCAGTCAGCCCAGTGAGGCATCTTTGGCTCTACCGAAGTCCTTCTAAAGAGGCGATTTGGGGTTTCTGATTCTCTTTAGCCTCAGCTCATCTGGAGATATCAGTTGCAATCACTGGAAAACATATAAATAAGCCATATTATCACTTTTAAAGACATAGTTGTTTCTGTAATAAATGAGTATTACACAACCCCAAATCAGAAAACGCTGGGACGGTATATTGAAATTAAAACCAGTACCAATGATTTGTATATAAATCTTTGACCTGTATTGCACAGCACATTATTTGATGTTTGACCTCATGAATGTTCTTATCTTTTTCATAATAAACACTTATTTCTTCCTGCAAGCAGGTTCTAAGGTGTGCAACAGTATGGGGTCATCTTTGTCATAGTTTTCAATTCTAAATTCTCCACACATTCTCTACTAGGAACAGAGGGGACAGGCACCCTCTTCTTCCACAGCCACACCTTTGTAATGTGTGCAGAATGTGGTTTTGTATTGTCTTGTTGAAATCTCCCTGGAAAAGATGTCGTCTTGAAGGTAACATATGTTGCTCCAAAATCTCAGTGTGCTTTTCTGCATTAATGCTCCATCACAGAAGTGTAAGTTACCGTTGCCAAGGGCACTGACACAACCCCATACCATGACACACCCTGGTTTTTGGACTTGTTGCTGGTAACAGTCTGGATGGTCCTTTTTGTCTTCGGTCTGGAGCACACGGTGTCCATTTCTTCCAAAAAAGACCTGGAATACTGATTCATCTGACCACAATATACATTTCCACTGTGTGATGGTCCATCCCAGATGCTTCCGAGCCCAGAGAAGTCGATGGTTCTTCTGGACACAGTTAATATAAGGCTTCCTTTTTATACAGTAAAATTTTAACTGGTATTTGTGGATGTAACTCCATATTGAAGAGCTTGACAAAGGTTTGCCAAAGTAATCCTGAGCCCATGTGGTTCTATCAGCTATAGGTGAATGGCGATTCTTGATGCAGTGCCATCTGAGGGATCAGAGATCACAGGTGTTCAGCTTAGGCTTGTGCCCTTTACACACTGAAATTCTTCCAGATTCCTTGAATTGTTTAATGATATTATGCACGGTAGAGGATGAAATATCCAAATCCCTTCCTATCTTTCTTTGAGGAACATTGTTTTTAATCATTTCAATAATTTTCTCACATGAGTTAGAAAAGGGATCCAGGTCACCTAAGTCCTAGATAACTACCTTCTCGTGGTGCACCTGTTTTTACTAAACGTTATCTCAGGGACTGGGTAAGGGACGGTATATTCCCTTGGAGAAGGAAAACTTATTTCAAACCTCCGCTGCCTTGCAGCTATACTCATTCATGGGAAAGGTTTCGGGAGTCAACCCTGAGGAAAAATCAGGAGCTGGAGTCCCTAGGGCAGTTCGATGCTATTTACAACCTTGTTCTGGCAACTTCTACAATAACACCGCTTGCCAAGTGTATCAGCTCTTGCCCTTCCCTTGGACTACATCAGTGGAGTGGAGAGGGGGAACCTGTTGTATGGGCAACAGCTCATCTTCCATATTATCCCTACCCAGGCGGGTATAATATGGTACACAGTGGTATACCGGTTATAAGTCTAGCTCAACTGGTGTAGAGCATGGTGCCAGGGGTTGTTTCTGATGGTGGGAGAGACCATCATGTCTCACTGGACAGCTACTGCCTGCCCCAAGTTGGGCAGCCCCCAGCCAATAAGGTGCTGTCCTGCAATAGTCCATCAGCTTCATAGGGTACGTGGGGCTTAGGGTTTGAATGCCTGACACGCAGACTGTAAACTCGGCACCAAACAAGATAAGAAAAGAAAGAAGGAGACCTGCACTCCAATTTGCATGCTGGAATGTTCGGACCATGACTACTGGATTGTCAGTAGACCTTCAGAAAATAAGAGACACATAAAAGACAGCAGTGATAAACAACAAACTGCTCAGATTCCAAGTGGACATCACTGCACTCCAGGAAACTTGATTGCCAGACTCTGGAACACTATGTGAAAAGGATTACACCTTTTTTTGGTGGGGAAAGAGTGCAGATGACACCAGAGAGTATGGTGTAGGTTTTGCTGTCAAGAACTCACTGCTGAAGATAATTGAGCCTGGTGAAAATGGGACTGAGAGAATATGCTCCATGCGTTTTCATGCTACTGATGGGCTAGTCAACCTAGTCAGTGGGCATGCTCATACTCTGCTCATTACCAGAGGCCAAGGATGAGTTTTACAACCACCTACAGACAATCATACAGGGACTCCCAAGACAGGAACACCTGCTGTTACTTGGCGACTTCAACGTCAGAGTTGGAAGCGACCACACCCCTTGGCCTAGTTGTTTGGGCCAGTTTGGAATTAGCAACATAAGTGAAAATGCTGTGTTTGAGCTGTGAAAACGCCTGTTTGAGCTGTGCACGTAACAAGAGCTGTGCATTACCAACTCCTACTTCAAGACCAAACCACAGCACAAGGTTTCCTGGCAGCATCCTCAGTCTAAGCACTGGTACCAGCTGGATTTGATCATCACAAGATACTGCCACCTGAGGAACATACTCATCACACATTCTTAGCAGAGCGCTCACCACTTGTTGGTCTGCAGCAAGATCAGGCTCCAGCCGAAGAAGATGCACCATGCCAGGCTACTACGGAAACTGTGAATAGACACCAACAAGACTCAACACCTAGAAAAATTAGAGGTGGTCACCAGGACTCTGGAAGACGTTCTCCTAGCAGAACCGGAACTCCCTGAGACATAAGCTCCACAGCACTGCCTTCTCCATCTTTGGCAAGAAAGCGGGGAAAATGCAAGACTGGTTTGAAGCCAATTCAACAGAGCTCACTACTGTGATTGAGAAGAAGCACACTGCACTGATGGAGTACAAGCAACACCCATCTCAGTCTACTCTGCAAGCACTAAGGTCAGCCAGAAGCACAGTTCAGAAAACTGCCAGATGCTGTGCAAAGGACTTCTGGCTACAGCTCTGTGAGAGTATCCCGTCTGCAGCTGATGCCGGCAACATTCGCGGCATACATGATGGGATTAAGAAAGCCCTTGGGCCAACCCAGAGCAAGATGGCACTAATCAAGTCTGCATCTGGAGAAGTCATCACAGACACAGAAAAGCAGATGGAGAGATGGGTGGAACACTAGTCACAGTTGTTTGGCAGAGCCAGCAGTATCTCTGATGCTGCACTGGATACCATCAAATGCCTGCCCATCATGGAAGAGCTGGATGAGAAGCCCACCACTGAGGAGCTGAGTAAAGCTGGTTGACCCACACAGAAAGTGCCACGACTGGATGGAATTCCACCAGAGGTCATCACGTGTGGAAAGAACATCCTGCTTCAACATCTGTACATTCTACTTTGTCAGTGCTGGGAGCAAGAAGAAGTACCCCAAGACATGAGGGATTGCAACATACTCACTCTGTACAAGAATAAGGGGCACCAAAGTGACTGTAATATCTCCAAGGGGATCTCACTTTCAAGCATCATCGACAAGGTCTTCACTCATGTGAGTCTCAACAGACTGAAAACTAGCTGATCAGGTTTACCCCAAATCACAGTGTGGGTTCAGTTCAGAATGCTCAAAGATTGACATAATCTTCTCCCTGCAACAGCTTCAGGAGAAATGCAGAGAGCAGAGGCAGCCTCTGAATGTCTCCTTCTTAGACCTGATCAAGGATTTTGACCTCATCAGCCATGAGGGCCTCTTCAAAGTCCTTGCAAGGATTGGATGTCCTCCCAGTCTCTTAAGCATGATCCAGTCATTCCACATGGACATGCTGTCATTCAGTTCAACAACTCATCCTCACAGGCTTTTGACATCAGGAGTGGCATAAAGCAGGGCTACATTCTTGCCCCTACATTGTCTGGCATCTTCTTTGCTTCTGGCGGCAAAAGGAGGAACAGTTGCAGTGCCCCATTGACAGCTTCACTCGCACCTGTCAGGACTTCAGCCTGAAGAAAATGAAAGTGATGGGCCAGAGCATTGAAGACCCTCCAACAATCACCATCAACAACTACGTACTGGAGGTGGTACATGAATTCATCCATCATGGCTCCACAGTGTCTGACAACCTCTCCATGGATGCCAAGCTCCACAGACGGATTGCTCATGCTGCAGGAACATGCGCCAAACTATCCAAGCATGTCTGGGAGAACAGCAAATTGACTGTCCACAACAAGGTAGCAGTCTACAGAGCCTGCATACTCTCCACCTTGCTGTATGGCAGCGAATCCTGGACCCTCTACTCCAGCCAGGAAAGAATGTTGAACACTTTCCACCTGCGGAGTTTGCAGTGCATTCTTGGCATCGCTTGGATGGACTGAATCACAAACAATGAGGTCCTTGCTCGGACCGACATCCCAAGTATCTTCATGATGCTCCAGCAGCGTTGCCTTCGCTGGCTTGGCCATGTCCACCGCATGCAGGATTGGAGGATCCCTAAGGACCTGCTGTATGGCGAGTTGGCCACCAGAAAATGTGCACAAGGACGCCCCCACCTCTGCTTTAAAGACATCTGCAAGTACAACATGAACGCACTCAATATGAACATTGAGAGATGGGAGGAATTCGCCAGCAACTGCTGTCAATGGAGGCAAGATCTGGGTAGAGGCCTCCAGAGAGGGGAGGCCCAAACTGAGACAGACAGTGCTGAGGAAGGCCAGCCATTTGGCGACAGCCGGCGCCGACACCGCCTTCAAGTGTGCCCACTGCAGCAGAGACTGCCACTCATGTGTGGGCTTATACAGCCACTCAAGGTGCTGTTCCAGCGCCAACTCAACAGACTTTCTGGACACAAACCCTGGTCTCCCGAGACTGGCAGCAGCTATCCTAGTTTTCTCACACATTTGTTGACAAACTGGAGATCCTCTGCCCATCTTTGCTCCTCAAAGACTAGGCTTTTCCTGGACACTGATTTTGTACTGAATCATGACTACAGTCACCTGTTGACATCGCCCGTTTCAAATCACATCATTATTTAATTGTTTTACACATCATTATTTAATTATTAGCCCTAAATTGCCCGTCCCAACATTTTTTGGAATGTGTTGCAGGCCTGAAACGCAGGAATGGATGTATATTAACAAATGAAATGAAGTTGATCAACAAAACATGAAATACAAGTACATTTAGACCGCACTGCTTTCTTTTGTTTTTAATTTGCATTTTCCATACCATCCCAGCTTTCTCTGATTTGGGGTTGTACAAAATTCAACATAGTGTACAACCCCGATTCCAAAAAAGTTGGGACAAAGTACAAATTGTGAATAAAAACGGAATGCAATAATTTACAAATCTCAAAAACTGATATTGTATTCACAATAGAACATAGACAACATATCAAATGTCGAAAGTGAGACATTTTGAAATTTCATGCCAAATATTGGCTCATTTGAAATTTCATGACAGCAACACATCTCAAAAAAGTTGGGACGGGGCAATAAGAGGCTGGAAAAGTTAAAGGTACAAAAAAGGAACAGCTGGAGGACCAAATTGCAACTCATTAGGTCAATTGGCAATTGGTCATTAACATGACTGGGTATAAAAAGAGCATCTTGAAGTGGCAGCGGCTCTCAGAAGTAAAGATGGGAAGAGGATCACCAATCCCCCTAATTCTGCGCTGACAAATAGTGGAGCAATATCAGAAAGGAGTTCGACAGTGTAAAATTGCAAAGAGTTTGAACATATCATCATCTACAGTGCATAATATCATCAAAAGATTCAGAGAATCTGGAAGAATCTCTGTGCGTAAGGGTCAAGGCCGGAAAACCATACTGGGTGCCCGTGATCTTTGGGCCCTTAGACGGCACTGCATCACATACAGGCATGCTTCTGTATTGGAAATCACAAAATGGGCTCAGGAATATTTCCAGAGAACATTATCTGTGAACACAATTCACCGTGCCATCCGCTGTTGCCAGCTAAAACTCTATAGTTCAAAGAAGAAGCCGTATCTAAACATGATCCAGAAGCGCAGACGTCTTCTCTGGGCCAAGGCTCATTTAAAATGGACTGTGGCAAAGTGGAAAACTGTTCTGTGGTCAGACGAATCAAAATTTGAAGTTCTTTATGGAAATCAGGGACGCCATGTCATTCAGACTAAAGAGGAGAAGGACGACCCAAGTTGTTATCAGTGCTCAGTTCAGAAGCCTGCATCTCTGATGGTATGGGGTTGCATTAGTGCGTGTGGCATGGACAGCTTACACATCTGGAAAGACACCATCAATGCTGAAAGGTATATCCAGGTTCTAGAGCAACATATGCTCCCATCCAGACGACGTCTCTTTCAGGGAAGACCTTGCATTTTCCAACATGACAATGCCAAACCACATACTGCATCAAATACAGCATCATGGCTGCGTAGAAGAAGGGTCCGGGTACTTAACTGGCCAGTCTGCAGTCCAGATCTTTCACCCATAGAAAACATTTGGCGCATCATAAAATGGAAGATACGACAAAAAAGACCTAAGACAGTTGAGCAACTAGAATCCTACATTAGACAAGAATGGGTTAACATTCCTATCCCTAAACTTGAGCAACTTGTCTCCTCAGTCCCCAGACATTTACAGACTGTTGTAAAGAGAAAAGGGGATGTCTCACAGTGGTAAACATGGCCTTGTCCCAACTTTTTTGAGATATGTTGTTGTCATGAAATTTAAAATCACCTAATTTTTCTCTTTAAATGATACATTTTCTCAGTTTAAACATTTGATATGTCATCGATCTTCTATTCTGAATAATATATGGAATTTTGAAACTTCCACATCATTGCATTCTGTTTTTATTTACAATTTGTACTTTGTCCCAACTTTTTTGGAATCGGGGTTGTATATGGCCAAAAATATGTGAACACTTGACAATCACACCCACACAGTGCCCTCCACAATTATTGTCACCAGTTGTAAAGATTAATTAGGAATAATTAGGGTTAGGGAAAAAAAGTCAATGTTTTGTTGAAGTAGCTTCATCTCACACTGAAAGCTTGCGAGATGAAACTCACATTGGAATATTGTGAAGAATATTCAGAATATTTCTTCTAATAATTTCGGGGGGGCGGCACGGTGGTGTAGTAGTTAGCGCTGTCGCCTCACAGCAAGAAGGTCCGGGTTCGAGCCCCGTGGCCAGCGAGGGCCTTTCTGTGCGGAGTTTGCATGTTCTCCCCGTGTCCGCGTGGGTTTCCTCCGGGTGCTCCGGTTTCCCCCACAGTCCAAAGACATGCAGGTTAGGTTAGCTGGTGACTCTAAATTGACCGTAGGTGTGAATGTGAGTGTGAATGGTTGTCTGTGTCTATGTGTCAGCCCTGTGATGACCTGGCGACTTGTCCAGGGTGTACCCCACCTTTCGCCCGTAGTCAGCTGGGATAGGCTCCAGCTTGCCTGCGACCCTGTAGAAGGATAAAGCGGCTAGAGATAATGAGATGAGATGAGATGTTTTTATTGAAAATAATTTCTTGATGAGGGATTTGTTTTTCTCTGAATAAATTTATTTCAATTAAAGGTTGGATTTTTTTCCTCATTTCAGTGTGAAAGAAGCTATTTCACGACAAGATGGATTTTTTTTCTAACCCTTTTTACTAATCTTTCTAAGGGGTGCCAATAACTGTGGAGGGCACTGTGTGTGTTTCCTGAACACGCCACGCTAGTTGGACCCCTCTTTGTTGCTATAAAAGCCTCCACTCTTCAGGGAAGGCTTTCCATTGGATTTTGGAACATCGCTGTGGGGATTTGTCTGCATTCAGCTACAAGAGCATTGGTGAGGTTGGGCAGTCCACATTCCAGTTCCTCCCAAAGGTGTTCAGTCAGGTTGAAGTCAGAGCTCTGCGCAGACCACTCGAATTCTTCCACTCCTACCTCGGCAAATCATGTCTTTATGGAGACTGCTTTATGCCAGGCTTGTAGTACTCCAGTCCAGGACTCGGACTCGAGTCCGACTCGTGCCCTAATTTTAAAGACTCATGACTCGACTTGGACTTGAGCACTGATGACTTGGACTCGGACTTGTGCATTAATTGCATTAGGACTCGTAAATTGGAGACGAGGAATCAGATTTTTTCTTTGTAACATGCCATAATAACTTGGCATAAGATATTTATATCTACATTAATTTTTGTACTAATTTTGTGCAGGAGTGTCACACCTGTGCGCCTTGGCGTGTGCATCAGATAGACTCTTGGGTGTGCTCCGGACAGCGTGTGCACCAAGTGGACTCTCTCTTGCACGCCGTAAATCACTCGCACCTGCACAGGATTAAGGCGCAATCAGCGCGCCTATATAAAAACTGTGGAAAAACACACTTACTTTGCAAAGTATTGAGTTGAATTGCTGACACATTACCGAGCCTTATTTCCTTGTTTGGTTTCCTGATCCCTGATTTCCTGTTTCTCATCTTTGATTCTGCCGAGTCTATGATAGCCTGCTTGTGCCTCGCTCAACCTATTGCCTGTTTCACTGTTTTATGATTTTGCCTGCCGTTCTGGATTGTTTACCTGTCTTCACTTGTATGAATAAACACACCTTCTGCACTTACGTCCGTCTCCCAACCATCTCTGACAGAATACTTCGCATTCCCTCACAAAGAGAAGCACATTCACCTGCTCATATGTCATGTTCAGGAACAAACTGATTTTAATGGTGCTTAAACAGCCACCGTCAAATGGTGCGGTTGGAGTCTTGTTCTTGGAGTTGATTCAGCTCAAGAGTGGACATGAAATTTTTTTTAATGACTTAGACTTGACTCGGGGGCGGCACAGTGGTTAGCACTGTTGCCTCACAGCAAGAAGATCCTGGGTTCGAGCCCAGTGACTGGTGAGGGCCTTTCTGTGTGGAGTTTGCATGTTCTCCCCGTGTCTGCGTGGGTTTCCCCCACAGTCCAAAGACATGCAGGCTAGGTTAATTGGTGGCTCTAAATTGACCGTAGGTGTGAGAATGTGAATGGTTGTTTGTCTCTCTGTGTCAGCCCTGTGATGATCTGGCGACTTGTCCAGGGTGTACCCCGCCTCTCGCCCATAGTCAGCTGGGATAGGCTCCAGCTTGCCCGCGACCCTGTAGAACAGGATAAGCGGCTACAGATAATGGATGGATGGACTTGATTCGGACTTGAACACTGGGGAATCAAGACTGGACGTGGACTCGAGGTTTAGTGACTCGACTACAACACTGCTTTGTGCACAGAGGCGGGTGGCATGGTGGTGTAGTGGTTAGCATGGTTGCCTCACAACAAGAAGGTTCTGGGTTTGATCCCAGCGGCCAGCGAGGGCCTTTCTGTGTGGAGTTTGCATGTTCTCCCCATGTCTGCGTGGGTTTCCTCCGGGTGCTCCGGTTTCCCCCACAGTCCGAAGACATGCAGTTAGGTTAACGTGGGGCGGCCTTGGGCTGAAGTGCCCTTGAGCAAGGTACTTAACCCCTGACTGCTCCCCGGGCACTCTGGTGTGGCTGCCCACTGCTCTGGGTGTGTGTGCGTGTGTTCACTGCTTCAGATGGGTTAAATGCAGAGGACGAATTGCACTGTGCTTGAAGTGTGCATGTGACAAATAAAGGTTTCTTCTTCTTTCTTCTTCTTCGGAGGCAGCGTAATGCTCGAAAAGGTTTGGGGCCCTTTAGTTCCAATCAAGGAAAATCTTCATGCTACAGACATTCTAGACAATTGTGCGTTTACAACTTTGTGGCAACAGTTTAGGGAAGACTCACATGTGGGTGTGATGACTGTCAAGTGTCCACATACAGGTCAGGAGGCCAGAGAACAAAAACACAGACCATGCTGGTCAAGTGTTTATTCAAAGGAAACAGTTTCTGAAATACTGCTACTAATGCAGCCTTGTGCAAAGTTTTTAAGAAAACAGTCGCACGATTTGAAAATCTCAAAACATTTAATATTTTTAAGTAATCCGGAAGCAGTAAAATAACCTACCAGGTGGTAAAGAGCAGCGTGGGTCCTGCTCAGGGATCTGAGAGAAATCCTCTCCAGCAGCCACCTGAACAATAGCAAAGTGAGAAAGAGACTGGTCATTCTGTACATTTCTATTTTCTGGGATGCATTAAAAGGAAAGTTAGAACAAATCTCATAAACTGAGTACTGGGCCCTTCAGGACAGATTTGCTCAGGTGAATAATGGCGATATTTGATATTAGATCTCAGTGACAACAAAACAGTAAATGGATTTCTAATCACTCTGAGCTTCTTTTCTCTCGGATCGAATCGCTAAGGGTGTTCACACGGCAACTTTTACTCTGGTGTAGCACCGGGGCTGCCCCGGTAGTGTTCACACGGTACAAAGTTATACCAGTGTAGCCCCTGAAAGCTGCTTAAACCGGTGCAAATCTAACCCTGATCGGGAGGTGGTTTAAGAAATTTACTCCGGAGTAAATGCTAGTTTGCGAGGCAGCACCGATATAAAATGGTACGTCTGAACGCTACAGGGGTAGACTCGCTACGCGTCAGGAGAGTTGATTACATACGGGCATTGCATAATTTGCATCCTGGTATTTTGCGCTTCCAAAATGGCGAATATTAACAACAACAGAACCGCGCGTCTTCATCCACGTTGTTTTCCCGGCGCTTGGTGATGCCATGACAACCGTCCACATGGCCATGAACGACACGAAGTCGTCGATTTGTTGCCGAATGAATTGCAGAATGCGTTGTTTTCGTGCTCTCTTGTACTTGCGCAACCTTTCCTTTCTCTCTTTTACGGTGTCTGATAGACCACAACGTAGAAAGTTTGTCTGGAGAAGTACATACAGTATAAACCATGGTTTTTCGATATATCAATCACAAACAAGGCGGGAAAAGGAAGTACATTTTCACACATGCGCATATTTCATTTCCGCATTATTACTATCGTATAGCACGGTCGCAAAAACTGCAGTGTGAACGCAAGTGGGGCTGCACCGGTGCTAACACGCTTCTCTCTAGTAAGCAGGGTTGTGACGTGTGAACGCTCTACAGAATTTACACCGGTGTAAGATATATCGCAACAAAATATATCGGTGCAGCATCGATGCAAATATGCGCCGTGTGAACACCCCTTCAGTGTGGGCTGTGATTACAAACACGGTGAAATTTACCTTTATAACATTCAGGCAAGGATGTTTAAAAAAAACCAACAACAACCGCACAATCCAACTGAATGACTGAGTTCTTCTTTTCTATACTCAAGTTTTAAAGAATATAACGCATATAAGGTCGAGAAAACACTAATCGTGACGAATGAATGTGTTTAACATTACTAATGCGTTGATAAACGTGATGACTAAGACAAATTTACATCTAAGTATTACATAATAATAATATTATTATTATAACAACAACAACAACAGTCCTATCATGAACCCGGACTAAACTACACCCGTTTGTTGATCAGCACCGGATATCACTATTTGGCAGGAAGTAGTTTGATGGCGTGCGCTCGCTCGCTCGCGCTGTGTTCTGAAGTGAAGTGATCCTGAACTCAGACCAGTTTAAGATTCCTTCAACACTTTTATATTTAAATACAACATGTATAAATAGTTGTATTTATCTTGTATATTTAGTTTAGTCACGTATAACTACCGGTATATTTATCATTATAGTTTATAAAGCCACCGGTGTTTTCGAGTCACACTACTTTCAGACGTCTATAGCAAATAATAACAGAGAAATAGTCATTTTATAAGTGTGTAAGCCTATTAGAGGAAACAACAACAAAGATTATAAAATTTATTTAATATTGTAATAGATTGATTGCGGGGCGGCACGGTGGTGTAGTGGTTAGCGCTGTCGCCTCACAGCAAGAAGGTCCTGGGTTCGAGCCCCGGGGCCGGCGAGGGCCTTTCTGTGTGGAGTTTGCATGTTCTCCCCGTGTCCGCGTGGGTTTCCTCCGGGTGCTCCGGTTTCCCCCACAGTCCAAAGACATGCAGGTTAGGTTAACTGGTGACTCTAAATTGACCGTAGGTGTGAATTTGAGTGTGAATGGTTGTCTGTGTCTATGTGTCAGCCCTGTGATGACCTGGCGACTTGTCCAGGGTGTACCCCGCCTTTCGCCCGTAGTCAGCTGGGATAGGCTCCAGCTTGCCTGCGACCCTGTAGAAGGATAAAGCGGCTAGAGATAATGAGATGAGATGAGATTGATTGCGAACAGTAAAGAAGAAATATAAATAAAATTGCAATAATCAAAATATCATCATAAACTAACAGAATAGCATAGCTACATGGGACATTCCACCGAATGGGTGCCATTTGCTTGTTGTACCACTCCCAAATTAAACTTAATTTGTTATATCTTGGAGCGGCACGGTGGTGTAGTGGTTAGCGCTGTCGCCTCACAGCAAGAAGGTCTGGGTTCGAGCCCCGTGGCCGGCGAGGGCCTTTCTGTGCGGAGTTTGCATGTTGTCCGTGTGGGTTTGCTCTGGTTTCCCCCAAAGACATGCAGGTTAGGTTAACTGGTGACTCTAAATTGACTGTGAGTGTGAATGGTTGTCTATGTGTCAGCCCTGGCGACTTGTCCAGGGTGTACCCCGCCTTTCGCCCGTAGTCAGCTGGGATAGGCTCCAGCTTGCCTGCGACCCTGTAGAACAGGATAAAGCGGCTAGAGATGATGAGATGAGATGTGATTTAACTATTCAAAGTGTGTATTAGTCAACCTCAGGCTACGTTATTATTATTTTTTTTTTTACAAGGTTTGGAAATCAAAGATGGCTGCATATGCTTTATATGAGTAACAGGACTGAAAGTAACAGGACTGAGTTTTTAGCCTAGGATTAGCTAATACATGGAATTAAGCCACATGGCGTCATCACTAATAGCATGACCACACTTAGCACATTCTAGTGATTTACCAAAAGTCTGTATTTTTAAAATAAACAAATATCATCTAAGAAATAATTTAAGTAACAGGACAGTTTGTTGACATTGACCTTATCAGTCAAAGTTAAAAAATCATCAAATATACAGAAAAGTAAATGAGAGAAGTAACTTTTGGTCTTCCCATGACCTTCAGAAGACACAACTGATGTAACTTCCTGTTGAGCATGTGATTTATGGAATGTTCCAAATTTGTCAGATGGGGAAATATGTTTGGGTAACAGGACTGAGTGAAAACCCAGGGACACGACAAAAATGTGTATTTTAACTAAGATATTGTGGATTTCTTATGAAAAAAAAATATATTTAAACCATAGATAGGTTATGGAGTCACACAACAGTGCAAAAAAAAATACTGTTTCTGAAGGATTTTAATCATAATATTTCATAGTTAAGTATAAAGTTCGAGTGCGGGGACAGGTAACACATGCTATTTTTCAGTATTTTAGGTAGTTTTTATTAATCCTTACAATTATATATCTTAAATTTGAAATCAGATCAATGTGCAGGACATTCTGCGTAATAAGAAAATGTATTTTAAAGTACATTTTTATGTGCATTTATACATATAATTTTCGAGGGACGGAAATGGCACCGATTCGGTGGAATGGCTCACAAGGCAGTAACATAATAATGTTCGGAAAGGATTAGGAAGAAGTAAATAACTTATCAAATCCTAACCCTCTATACCACCGCTAATCAAACGTCACTTTCCGCCATAATAAACTATATATACAAAAGCAACAAACAAAAAAGAAAACATACCACATGGTATAATACAGACCAAATCAGTCATACGTACATGTTATTTACCAGCTGGGAGGTCTGTATCGTGAAATACCGTGACCAAGGTCTTGAAAGTACTGAGCGAGGCCCTCTGGGCCGAGGTCAGTATTCAAGGCCGAGGTCACGGTATTCCACCATACGGACCGACCTTAAGCTGGTAAATATTTTTTCTTTACCAAATTCTAACAGAAAACGAGAGCGCCCGAAAGGGAAAACCGAGCCGAGCCGCCATTTTGAATCCTCATTCACGGCTGTAATGCAAATTGCTTCCTCCTCGGTATACAAGTGCACTTCCATGGCAGGAAAAAAAAAACTATATTTTGCCGCCTATGTAGTCCCCTATTTATACAAATAGGAGTCATTCAGGATTCAGCCATGTTTTTGCTCAGTGTTAGCAAGTTACAGGTTTTTAGCTTTCTCCTGAAATGTTTTTTTTTATTTCTTCTTCATCAGGGTAGTAAAACTCGCTTTCGCTGTGAACACTGTCGTTATCGCTATCCATGCTGTAAAATTAATGCTATTTTGAATCCTCATTCACGGCTGTAATGCAAATGGCTTCCTCCTCGGTATACAAGTGCACTTCCATGGCAGGAAAAAAAACTACATTTTGCCGCCTATGTAGTCCCCTATTTATACAAAACAGAGTCATTCAGGATTCAGCCATGTTTTTGCTGGGCATTAGCAAATTATCGCTATCCATGCTGTAAAATTAATGCTATTTTGAGTCCTCATTCGGGCGGCACGGTGGTGTAGTGGTTAGCGCTGTCGCCTCACAGCAAGAAGGTCCGGGTTCGAGCCCCGTGGCCGGCGAGGGCCTTTCTGTGTGGAGTTTGCATGTTCTCCCCGTGTCCGCGTGGGTTTCCTCCGGGTGCTCCGGTTTCCCCCACAGTCCAAAGACATGCAGGTTAGGTTAACTGGTGACTCTAAATTGAGCGTAGGTGTGAATGTGAGTGTGAATGGTTGTCTGTGTCTATGTGTCAGCCCTGTGATGACCTGGCGACTTGTCCAGGGTGTACCCCGCCTTTCGCCCGTAGTCAGCTGGGATAGGCTCCAGCTTGCCTGCGACCCTGTAGAAGGATAAAGCAGCTAGAGATAATGAGATGAGATGAGATGAATCCTCATTCATGACTGTAATGCAAATGGCTTCTTCCTCGGTATACAAGTGCACTTCCATGGCAGGAAAAAAACTACATTTTGCCGCCTATGTAGCCCCCTATTTATACAAATAGGAGTCATTCAGGATTCAGCCATGTTTTTGCTCGGCGTTAGCAAGTTACAGGTTTTTAGTTTTCTTCTGAAATGTTTTCTTTTATTTCTTCTTGCTCAGGGTAGTAAAACTCGCTTTCGCTGTGAACACTGTCGTTATCGCTATCCATGCTGTAAAATTAATGCTATTCTCCTGAGAAATGCGAAAATAAATGTTGTCAAAAATTGCTACGATGTTTGTAGTTTGTTGACCCGCTCGCCAGCCAATCAGAGCGCAGGATTTGATGGAAACTGGACTGTGAAAAAAATAAATACAGATACTTATGTAATACATATACACATATACACATATCTATAACTACACACACACACACACACACACACACACACACACACACACACAACCATAATTATGCATATGCACATATACTCACTAGATTACTGAACATTATGTATTGGAATTGATCTATATTTAACCGCTATATTTTTTATTCTATTCAGCATAAAAGCAGTGTAAAAACCTGAGGGGAAGTGTGTTTTGAAGGAAATTATTTGTATCAGTGTGCCGGTTTAGAACGGCTGGGTAAACAGGGTTTATAGTGGATTACTTCCTGTCACAGAACATGCCGAGGATCACTATTTGGCAAAGCCGCAGTTGGAGAAAGAATGGAGGCGGCTGGGGATGCGTGTTAGTGACGGGCTTCATCTGTCCTTTGTTTTCTTTTGGTATTTCCTTTGTTTTGGTCTCAGCGTGCACACTATAATGGACCCGGATATATCCGGTGGGGTTGGCGGCGGAGCCGATCAGAGCCCTGTGGGCAGCGGTACCGGTACCGGCCGGAATCCGAACGGGCCGAATGCGTGTGTGGCGGCGCGCGCTGCTGGGGCGCTGCCTGCATCCTTCCATCCCCGGGAGCAGCAGGACGGAGAGGCGCTGGGGCTGTCCCTGCCCGGCATCCTGCACTTCATCCAGCACGAGTGGGGCCGCTTCCAGGCAGAGAAGTGTCGGTGGGAAGCAGAGAGAGATGAGCTTCGGGTAACTTCACTTCCCATGTTCTGTTCTGTTCTGTTCTGTGTGTGTGTGTGCGTTCACAGGATTTCCCGCTGTCCCGTGCCGGTTCTATTCCCACATCATCATCATCGCTCCCAGTGTTCCCAGTAAAGGTTCTGGATGTGGATTCCAATCCACAGTGGGTCCTGAGTCCGGGTTACTCATATACCTGTGTGTGTGCGTTCACAGGATTTCCCGCTGTCCCGTGCCGGTTCTATTCCCACATCATCATCATCATCGCTCCCAGTGTTCCCAGTAAAGGTTCTGGATGTGGATTCCAATCCACAGTGGGTCCTGAGTCCGGGTTACTCATATACCTGTGTGTGTGCGTTCACAGGATTTCCCGCTGTCCCGTGCCGGTTCTATTCCCACATCATCATCATCGCTCCCAGTGTTCCCAGTAAAGGTTCTGGATGTGGATTCCAATCCACAGTGGGTCCTGAGTCCGGGTTACTCATATACCTGTGTGTGTGCGTTCACAGGATTTCCCGCTGTCCCGTGCCGGTTCTATTCCCACATCATCATCATCATCGCTCCCAGTGTTCCCAGTAAAGGTTCTGGATGTGGATTCCAATCCACAGTGGGTCCTGAGTCCGGGTTACTCATATACCTGTGTGTGTGCGTTCACAGGATTTCCCGCTGTCCCGTGCCGGTTCTATTCCCACATCATCATCATCGCTCCCAGTGTTCCCAGTAAAGGTTCTGGATGTGGATTCCAATCCACAGTGGGTCCTGAGTCCGGGTTACTCATATACCTGTGTGTGTGCGTTCACAGGATTTCCCGCTGTCCCGTGCCGGTTCTATTCCCACATCATCATCATCGCTCCCAGTGTTCCCAGTAAAGGTTCTGGATGTGGATTCCAATCCACAGTGGGTCCTGAGTCCGGGTTACTCATATACCTGTGTGTGTGAGTTCACAGGATTTCCCGCTGTCCCGTGCCGGTTCTATTCCCACATCATCGCTGCCAGTGTTCCCAGTAAAAGCTCTGGATGTGGATTCCAATCCACAGTGGGTCCTGAGTCCGGGTTACTCATATATCTGTGTGTGTGAGTTCACAGGATTTCCCGCTGTCCCGTGCTGGTTCTATTCCCACTTCATCGCTCCCAGTGTTCCCAGTAAAGGTTCTGGATGTGGATTTCAATCCGCAGTGGGTCCTGAGTCCGGGTTACTCATACACCTGTGTGTGTGAGTTCACAGGATTTCCCGCTGTCCCGTGTTGGTTCTATTCCCACATCATTGCTCCCAGTGTTCCCAGTAAATGCTCTGGATGTGGATTACAATCCACAGTGGGTCCTGAGTCCGGGTTACTCATATACCTGTGTGTGTGAGTTCACAGGATTTCCCGCTGTCCCGTGCTGGTTCTATTCCCACTTCATCGCTCCCAGTGTTCCCAGTAAAGGTTCTGGATGTGGATTTCAATCCACAGTGGGTCCTGAGTCCGGGTTACTCATACACCTGTGTGTGTGAGTTCACAGGATTTCCCGCTGTCCCGTGCCGGTTCTATTCCCACATCATCATCATCGCTCCCAGTGTTCCCAGTAAAGGCTCTGGATGTGGATTCCAATCCACAGTGGGTCCTGAGTCCGGGTTACTCATATACCTGTGTGTGTGAGTTCACAGGATTTCCTGCTGTCCCGTGCCGGTTCTATTCCCACTTCATCGCTCCCAGTGTTCCCAGTAAAGGTTCTGGATGTGGATTTCAATCCAGAGTGGATCCTGAGTCCGGGTTACTCATACACCTGTGTGTGTGAGTTCACAGGATTTCCCGCTGTCCCGTGCCGGTTCTATTCCCACATCATCGCTCCCAGTGTTCCCAGTAAAGGTTCTGGATGTGGATTTCAATCCACAGTGGGTCCTGAGTCCGGGTTACTCATATACCTGTGTGTGTGAGTTCACAGGATTTCCCGCTGTCCCGTGCTGGTTCTATTCCCACTTCATCGCTCCCAGTGTTCCCAGTAAAAGCTCTGGATGTGGATTACAATCCACAGTGGGTCCTGAGTCCGGGTTACTCATATACCTGTGTGTGTGAGTTCACAGGATTTCCTGCTGTCCCGTGCCGGTTCTATTCCCACATCATCGCTCCCAGTGTTCCCAGTAAAGGTTCTGGATGTGGATTTCAATCCACAGTGGGTCCTGAGTCCGGGTTACTCATATACCTGTGTGTGTGAGTTCACAGGATTTCCCGCTGTCCCGTGCCGGTTCTATTCCCACGTCATCGCTCCCAGTGTTCCCAGTAAAAGCTCTGGATGTGGATTCCAATCCACAGTGGGTCCTGAGTCCGGGTTACTCATATACCTGTGTGTGTGAGTTCACAGGATTTCCTGCTGTCCCGTGCCGGTTCTATTCCCACATCATCGCTCCCAGTGTTCCCAGTAAAAGCTCTGGATGTGGATTCCAATCCACAGTGGGTCCTGAGTCCGGGTTACTCATATACCTGTGTGTGTGAGTTCACAGGATTTCCCGCTGTCCCGTGCCGGTTCTATTCCCACTTCATCGCTCCCAGTGTTCCCAGTAAAGGTTCTGGATGTGGATTCCAATCCACAGTGGGTCCTGAGTCCGGGTTACTCATACACCTGTGAGTGTGAGTTCACAGGATTTCCTGCTGTCCCGTGCCGGTTCTATTCCCACATCATCGCTCCCAGTGTTCCCAGTAAAAGCTCTGGATGTGGATTCCAATCCACAGTGGGTCCTGAGTCCAGGTTACTCATATACCTGTGTGTGTGAGTTCACAGGATTTCCCGCTGTTCCGTGCCGGTTCTATTCCCACTTCATCGCTCCCAGTGTTCCCAGTAAAAGCTCTGGATGTGGATTCCAATCCACAGTGGGTCCTGAGTCCGGGTTACTCATATACCTGTGTGTGTGAGTTCACAGGATTTCCCGCTGTCCCGTGCCGGTTCTATTCCCACATCATCGCTCCCAGTGTTCCCAGTAAAAGCTCTGGATGTGGATTCCAATCCACAGTGGGTCCTGAGTCCAGGTTACTCATATACCTGTGTGTGTGAGTTCACAGGATTTCCCGCTGTCCCGTGCCGGTTCTATTCCCACTTCATCGCTCCCAGTGTTCCCAGTAAAAGCTCTGGATGTGGATTCCAATCCACAGTGGGTCCTGAGTCCGGGTTACTCATATACCTGTGTGTGTGAGTTCACAGGATTTCCCGCTGTCCCGTGCCGGTTCTATTCCCACATCATCGCTCCCAGTGTTCCCAGTAAAAGCTCTGGATGTGGATTCCAATCCACAGTGGGTCCTGAGTCCGGGTTACTCATATACCTGTGTGTGTGAGTTCACAGGATTTCCCGCTGTCCCGTGCCGGTTCTATTCCCACATCATCGCTCCCAGTGTTCCCAGTCAAAGCTCTGGATGTGGATTCCAATCCACAGTGGGTCCTGAGTCCGGGTTACTCATATACCTGTGTGTGTGAGTTCACAGGATTTCCCGCTGTCCCGTGCCGGTTCTATTCCCACATCATCGCTCCCAGTGTTCCCAGTAAAGGTTCTGGATGTGGATTCCAATCCACAGTGGGTCCTGAGTCCGGGTTACTCATATACCTGTGTGTGTGAGTTCACAGGATTTCCTGCTGTCCCGTGCCGGTTCTATTCCCACATCATCGCTCCCAGTGTTCCCTGTAAAGGCTCTGGATGTGGATTCCAATCCACAGTGGGTCCTGAGTCCGGGTTACTCATATACCTGTGTGTGTGAGTTCACAGGATTTCCCGCTGTCCCGTGCCGGTTCTATTCCCACTTCATCGCTCCCAGTGTTCCCAGTAAAGGTTCTGGATGTGGATTTCAATCCACAGTGTGTCCTGAGTCCGGGTTACTCATATACCTGTGTGTGTGAGTTCACAGGATTTCCCGCTGTCCCGTGCCGGTTCTATTCCCACATCATCGCTCCCAGTGTTCCCAGTAAAGGCTCTGGATGTGGATTCCAATCCACAGTGGGTCCTGAGTCCGGGTTACTCATACACCTGTGAGTGTGAGTTCACAGGATTTCCTGCTGTCCCGTGCCGGTTCTATTCCCACATCATCGCTCCCAGTGTTCCCAGTAAAAGCTCTGGATGTGGATTCCAATCCACAGTGGGTCCTGAGTCCGGGTTACTCATATACCTGTGTGTGTGAGTTCACAGGATTTCCCGCTGTCCCGTGCCGGTTCTATTCCCACTTCATCACTCCCAGTGTTCCCAGTAAAAGCTCTGGATGTGGATTCCAATCCACAGTGGGTCCTGAGTCCGGGTTACTCATATACCTGTGTGTGTGAGTTCAAAGGATTTCCCGCTGTCCCGTGCCGGTTCTATTCCCACATCATCGCTCCCAGTGTTCCCAGTAAAGGTTCTGGATGTGGATTTCAATCCACAGTGGGTCCTGAGTCCGGGTTACTCATATACCTGTGAGTGTGAGTTCACAGGATTTCCTGCTGTCCCGTGCCGGTTCTATTCCCACATCATCGCTCCCAGTGTTCCCAGTAAAGGTTCTGGATGTGGATTTCAATCCACAGTGGGTCCTGAGTCCGGGTTACTCATATACCTGTGTGTGTGAGTTCACAGGATTTCCCGCTGTCCCGTGCCGGTTCTATTCCCACATCATCGCTCCCAGTGTTCCCAGTAAAGGTTCTGGATGTGGATTCCAATCCACAGTGGGTCCTGAGTCCGGGTTACTCATATACCTGTGTGTGTGAGTTCACAGGATTTCCTGCTGTCCCGTGCCGGTTCTATTCCCACATCATCGCTCCCAGTGTTCCCAGTAAAAGCTCTGGATGTGGATTCCAATCCACAGTGGGTCCTGAGTCCGGGTTACTCATATACCTGTGTGTGTGAGTTCACAGGATTTCCCGCTGTCCCGTGCCGGTTCTATTCCCACTTCATCGCTCCCAGTGTTCCCAGTAAAGGTTCTGGATGTGGATTTCAATCCACAGTGGGTCCTGAGTCCGGGTTACTCATATACCTGTGTGTGTGAGTTCACAGGATTTCCCGCTGTCCCGTGCCGGTTCTATTCCCACATCATCGCTCCCAGTGTTCCCAGTAAAAGCTCTGGATGTGGATTCCAATCCACAGTGGGTCCTGAGTCCGGGTTACTCATATACCTGTGTGTGTGAGTTCACAGGATTTCCCGCTGTCCCGTGCCGGTTCTATTCCCACATCATCGCTCCCAGTGTTCCCAGTAAAGGTTCTGGATGTGGATTTCAATCCACAGTGGATCCTGAGTCCGGGTTACTCATATACCTGTGTGTGTGAGTTCACAGGATTTCCCGCTGTCCCGTGCTGGTTCTATTCCCACATCATCGCTCCCAGTGTTCCCAGTAAAAGCTCTGGATGTGGATTCCAATCCACAGTGGGTCCTGAGTCCGGGTTACTCATATACCTGTGTGTGTGAGTTCACAGGATTTCTCGCTGTCCCGTGCCGGTTCTATTCCCACATCATCGCTCCCAGTGTTCCCAGTAAAAGCTCTGGATGTGGATTCCAATCCACAGTGGGTCCTGAGTCCGGGTTACTCATATACCTGTGTGTGTGAGTTCACAGGATTTCCCACTGTCCCGTGCCGGTTCTATTCCCACATCATCATCATCGCTCCCAGTGTTCCCAGTAAAGGCTCTGGATGTGGATTCCAATCCACAGTGGGTCCTGAGTCCGGGTTACTCATATACCTGTGTGTGTGAGTTCACAGGATTTCCCGCTGTCCCGTGCCGGTTCTATTCCCACATCATCGCTCCCAGTGTTCCCAGTAAAAGCTCTGGATGTGGATTCCAATCCACAGTGGGTCCTGAGTCCGGGTTACTCATATACCTGTGTGTGTGAGTTCACAGGATTTCCCGCTGTCCCGTGCCGGTTCTATTCCCACATCATCACTCCTAGTGTTCCCAGTAAAGGCTCTGGATGTGGATTTCAATCCACAGTGGGTCCTGAGTCCGGGTTACTCATATACCTGTGTGTGTGAGTTCACAGGATTTCCCGCTGTCCCGTGCCGGTTCTATTCCCACATCATTGCTCCCAGTGTTCCCAGTAAAAGCTCTGGATGTGGATTCCAATCCACAGTGGGTCCTGAGTCCGGGCTACTCATATACCTGTGTGTGTGAGTTCACAGGATTTCCTGCTGTCCCGTGCCGGTTCTATTCCCACATCATCACTCCCAGTGTTCCCAGTAAAAGTTCTGGATGTGGATTTCAATCCACAGTGTGTCCTGAGTCCGGGTTACTCATATACCTGTGTGTGTGAGTTCACGAGATTTCCCGCTGTCCCGTGCCGGTTCTATTCCCACATCATCGATCCCAGTGTTCCCAGTAAAGGCTCTGGATGTGGCTTTCAATCCACAGTGGGTCCTGAGTCCGGGTTACTCATATACCTGTGTGTGTGAGTTCACAGGATTTCCCGCTGTCCCGGGCCGGTTCTATTCCCACATCATCGCTCCCAGTGTTCCCAGTAAAGGCTCTGGATGTGGATTTCAATCGACAGTGGGTCCTGAGTCCGGGTTACTCATATATCTGTGTGTGTGTGTGAGTTCACAGGATTTCCCGCTGTCCCGTGCCGGTTCTATTCCCACATCATCGCTCCCAGTGTTCCCAGTAAAAGCTCTGGATGTGGATTCCAATCCACAGTGGGTCCTGAGTCCGGGTTACTCATATACCTGTGTGTGAGTTCACAGGATTTCCCGCTGTCCCGTGCCGGTTCTATTCCCACATCATCGCTCCCAGTGTTCCCAGTAAAAGCTCTGGATGTGGATTCCAATCCACAGTGGGTCCTGAGTCCGGGTTACTCATATACCTGTGTGTGAGTTCACAGGATTTCCCGCTGTCCCGTGCCGGTTCTATTCCCACATCATCGCTCCCAGTGTTCCCAGTAAAGGCTCTGGATGTGGATTTCAATCCACAGTGGGTCCTGAGTCTGGGTTACTCATATACCTGTGTGTGTGAGTTCACAGTATTTCCCGCTGTCCCGTGCCGGTTCTATTCCCACATCATCGCTCCCACACAGCAAAATTCCTAGTGTTGAATTAACACCCTACTGTGTTTTATATGTGTCCAATTGGACACAAATGAACTCTGAAAGTGTTAATTCAACACTGGGGAATTTGCTGTGCAGTGTTCCCAGTAAAGGCTCTGAATGTGGCTTTCAATCCACAGTGGGTCCTGAGTCCGGGTTACTCATATACCTGTGTGTGTGAGTTCACAGGATTTCCTGCTGTCCCGTGCCGGTTCTATTCCCACATCATCGCTCCCAGTGTTCCCACTAACGGCTCTGCATGTGGATTTCAATCCACAGTGGGTCCTGAGTCCGGGTTACTCATATACCGAATGGTTCCGATTACAGATCTGAGCTGTTTACATTAATGAACATGATCTCGAACCGATCCATTTTTGAGCTGCTGCTGAGATGTTTCCTCACATCAACCCTGTCACTGTCCTTCACACCATTACTGAATCTCACACTGTCTTGAATATTTGTTACTTTGTTCTTTCACTTGATCCAGTGGATCCAGATTGTAGTGGTTAGCACTGTCGCCTCACTGCAAGAAGGTTCTCGGTTCGAGCCCCGTGGCCGGCGAGGGCCTTTCTGTGTGGAGTTTGCATGTTCTCCCCAAGTCTGCGTGGGTTTCCTCCGGGTGCTCTGGTTTCCCCCAAAGACATGCAGTTAGGTTAATATGGGACGGCCTTGGGCTGAGGTGCCCTTGAGCGAGGCAGCAAACTCCCGACTGCTCCCCGGGCGCTGTTAGCATGGCTGCCCACTGCTCTGGGTATGTGTGTGTGATCATTGCTCATGTGTGTGTTCACTGTTTCAGATGGGTTGAATGCAGAGAGGAATTTTCACAAGTGTGTGATGAATAAAGTTGTGCTTTCTTTCTTTACTGGGAACACTGGTAGTGATGATGTGGGAATGGAATACTTGGAATATCCAATCATAAAATAAATTGATTTCAAAAGATAGAGCAAAGAAAAACTCAGTCAGCATGAAATAACCTGGAAAATGAATGCGGGTCATTTTTGACCCATGTTGTGCATTAGAAGGGGTGTGCATATGTTTTGCATCAAAGGGTTAAGGTCGGTCCGTATGGTGAAATGCCATGACCTCGGCCTTGAATACTGACCTCGGCCCAGAGGGCCTCGCTCAGTACTTTCAAGACCTCGGTCACGGTATTTCATGATTCGGACCTCCCAGCTGGTAAATAACATATATGTATTCTATTCCCTTCTAGCAAGTTTCATTCATTTAGTTTGACAGCATGCAATATTGTTAGCATATCGCTTATCCTACATGTATTACATCACTCTACCCAATGGGGAATGAGCGCTGGATATGGTTTATGATATTGCATGGTTGTCAAGACAACATGACATCACACATTGGAGCTGATACGAACATCCAGTGAGAAACTTTTGTGCTGTGCAGAACCATTTCTGTGTTCGCCAGGAAAGAGAAAGACGCGGTGAACACCCGAAAGGCTACCAAAACTTCATTAGATATTCTTCGTGCATATTTACAAGAGAAAAACATACCAACGGACATCGAAAAACTGGCAAAGAGACACGTCGGAGACGTAAAACTTCCACGCTAGCGAGCGACTGAGACCATTTGTAAACAAACATGGCTGCCAGGTTTGCTTCGTTAAATACGGAAGATTGAGAGAATTTTGGCTGTTGGGTCGCTCTGTTGTGTGTAGTTGTCGATGTTAATTTAAAATTACACAGGGAAATGAATACTTAAGTCTGAGTGAACAGTACCGTGGCAAGCGTGTGTGAAAGAAGAGTCTTAGCTTCTTGGTCGTTAGCCTGTACTAGTAGCTCTCGATAGCACTGCTTTATTAGCATTTGCAAACACTATTGATGAATGCTACACCAGCTGGAAGGTGACTTCACTGCCACGCTGACAGCGCCAACTCGCGGGTAAGTGAGCGTTGGCCTTCGAGAATGCTGACATGAAGAGTATGAATAATAATAATAATATTAATAATAGTATTGGCTGACTTTTCTTGTGGTATATCAGATATATTCCATTCAGCTAACTCGTCTTCGCCTCGTTCAGTATCATGCTAGCTGAATGGAATATATCTAATAGACTACTCAATGCCAAACAATAATAGCCCGGGCGATTATTTGTCTCAATCACGTAAGAGACCCGGCGCGTATTAGAGACTAGGCGGCTATTTGGAACAGGCGATTAATTCCTTCTTCACAAACACCTTCCCCAAAATCTACCTCAAAACGGGGAAAAAATCATTCTCAGATAGGCCTACTTTTAACCAGTATAACTTACAGTTTGTTTAGAGTTAGATTACAGATAGCACGGTGCCGACTTCGGGGAATTTTGAAGACGCAGAATGCATCTTCGCATGGCACAGTCGGGGTGGATAAAGGATAAATCACACACCTTTTCCTGTTAATGACTAGTTAAGCGCATGCTTTACAAAATAATCAAGAAACCACACCATTGTCTGTGCGCAGCACTGTGATTTAATTACTCTGCAAAGTTATGGTCACTTGCTATCACCCTCACCCATGCAGCCTCCACCCTTTGCGCTTCGCGATGTCTGTCAATCTGAAATTGCATGGAGGGCGCGACGTTGAAGCAACATAATTAGGGTGCGAAGTGTCAAACCAAAGGGTTTTTTCTTATGCTGAAAAATAAGTGACCTGCAGTGGCTACATACTGTCATCTTGCATCACGTTTCTCTCCAAGACGTCTCCCTATTTGGCGGATATGAGCCTATTCCCCGAGTGAGTTGGTACGGTGGCTCGACCCCGTAGAAAACTTAAAGTTCGGATGAAAGTTAGTTGAATAGGTTACTGACTTGTAGGCCTACATGTTGCCTGCCTGACGCGTGCTTCTGCCCAACTTGCACGACAGATTACTTGTTGAAAAGGCCCCTTGGATTAGATTGGCCGCGAGCAGACTGAAATGCATGTTAGAACGCTCTCACCTTTTTTGTAAAGCGTCTTCCAGATCCGAATGGGTAAGGGCAAGTGAAATGGTATAAGGTCTTTAATAAAACTCAGTGTGTGCTTTGACGCATGCATTCGGCAATTTAGGTCGTTTAACAGAAGCAGCAGTCCAACCTTGGAAACCCGCAGTCCTCAATGTCACCACACACGCTGGCTTTCGTTGGGTATACCCAAAGGGGTGGCTAAGACATCTGTCAAAAGTTACGGAGTTGCATTCCTCAAGAAATATTACGGTAGACCAAGATTATAACATTGAAATGGCATGTTTATTATCACGTAACAAAATGTTGTAAACAGTATTATAGAAATAATTTCATTCATTCATTCATTCATTCATTCATTCATTCATTCATTCATTCATATTGTTTCGGTAGAAAACTATGCAATGCAAAATCGTTTAAACACCAGAAAACCAGAAAAGTGCTGGGCCTCAAGATTCTAGATAGAACGTTCGGACGCTTTTTTTTTTTTTTAGACCCCGGCGAGTATTCGGAACCGGCCTTTATTTGTCACAACACACGCGTACACCCGGCCGTTAAAGGGAACTCGGCGGTTAATTGGAACTCGGCTATTATTTGGTATTTTACGGTATTTAAATTTGTCACTCAGATCCGTGATGTATTTTGTATGAAGAATGTGAGTTTTTCAACATGAGAAGATAAAATTCATATCTTCAAGCCAACGTGTGATTTTCTTTTTATTATATCGACACATTCACAAACAAAAAGTACCCAAATTTCTCAAAACAGTTCGATTTCCTCACGAGTGGCATACAGAGATTTATGTCATGGTTTTCGGTCTCCATGTCCCGGATGTAGCTTGTATGAAAAATACAAGCGGTGTATTTCCCAGTAAAACACGTGTGTGTGTGTGTGTGTTGTCCACATGAAGTACATGAGATTGAATTTAGAGGCAGAATGGACTTGGCACAAAAAGTCTGTACCAGGTGACTTGGTGGACAGTCCGATACGTAATATTCTGGACTGTCAATTTTCAGTTCGGGATGACTGACTGACAGACAATGTTTTGAGACGTTGTACAGTTCTTGAAGTTAGTCTGAAGCCCTGTAAAGATCACCAGTAGGAGACTCTTCCACTACGTTCACACTGCAAGGCTTAATGCTCAATTCCGATTTTTTTGTGAAATCCGATTTTTTTGTGAGGTCGTTCACATTAACAAATATATGCGACTTGTATGTGATCCTCAGTATGAACGAAAAGCGACCTAAAAGTGTTCGGCATGCGCATTGCAGGATACGACGACGTCACACGCAGTGAGCATGGCCAGTGTTTACGGAAGTAACCTAAAGTTTCCTGTGTATGACAGTAGCCAGCATGGAGTACCTGGCAATGATGCAGTTGTTGTTGCGACGGAGCCAGAACATGCACAATAGCCTGATGTTAAGGAGGAGGTTGAGAAGGAAGAGGGCAAGGGTTTTGGCTCAGGCGTTCTGCGGGGTAGTGACTGCAACCTCCGTTCAAAGGAACGTGTGGGTGCGGAGTCGCATTGATGTCATACGCCATGTTGTTGTAACTTTTTTTGAGAGACCCGCCGCCTACTTCAGCGCAGAATAGTGACGTTTGTGGCTTGTTGATGACGTGTAAGTCGGATGAATGCGACCTGGCGGTTCAGACTGAAGTCGCATATGAAAAGATCGGATAGGAATCGGAATTAGGACCACATATCCAAACGGCCTGGGTCGGATTTGAAAAAATCGGATCTGTGTCGTTCATATTGTCAATAAAAGATCGGATACAGGTCACATATGGGCGAAAAGATCGGATTTGAGTCACTTCAGCCTGCAGTGTGAACGTAGTGTTCAAAACATGCGTCATCATGTGTAAGGGAAATGGGCCTGTTTATACAGGAAGCAGTACAAGCTTCACTGTATTCAGTCTCATAATTAGCCTCAGTCAGTGGTCAGTCTCAGAGAATATCTCTGTTAAATTTGAGTTTAGGCAACATTTTAGACAATATAAGTACGTACAAACGATTAAAAATTCAGTTTTAGCCGTGAGAAATAATCAGTGACTTGATTTCTGAAGTCTTAGTTCTGAATAATTTAGTTATCAAAAAGGTAGTAAAATAGGATTTATTGAAATACAGGAATAAACACGAGTTAAATACGTAACTAACAAAACCGATGGCCCTGTTCACACCTGGTCTTAACATCTGTCTCAGGTGACCAGTCAGATACCTGCCGTTTACACCTGCCATCTTGAATGTGTGTCTTGGATTTCATCCATCATTTTCTCTGGAGAAAGGGTCTCGCTTACATTTATTCTGTCACTTTTCCTTTGCATTTGTGCAGAGTTTTGTTCCCAGGTCAAGAACATACTGAATTTCATTCTTGCTCATAATTTTCCTGCCTGTAAAAGATACCGCGTGGCCTTCATCTGTACAGAAGCGCGGAGAACCTCATGGTAGCTTGCAGGATCTCTCGTACTCGAAACAACAGGGGTCTGAGCCACTTGTCCCGGTTATGAGTATCATCATGAACGACCTTATAGATTATATTTTTTAAGGTGTGATTAAACTGTTTGACCAGACCATCAGTTTATGGATGATAAATGCTGGTACAAACAATTTAATCTCCAGTAATTAATACAGTTTACAGTGTATGGGACACAAAAGTAGTGCCCTAACCTTCTCCGCATTCCGTGTCTCCCTGACCTGCAGTTGACTTCAACGACTAAACACACACACGCATTTCAGTGGAGTTGTTGCACGGATTTTGCGCCACTCTGCACACCTCGGTACTCTCTGGACTCGTCCCATAGCTGCTCGCAGAAACGCAAAACAAAGCATCCTCCTGCCTCCACCCTCTATTCACGAACCAGCTTATTTTTCATCAGGACAAAAAGGAGATCACTGACTGAGTGACTGGGACAGTAAGCACAGCGTGAGAGCGCATGCAAACATAAAGGATGGAGAGAGCAAACGTTGAGAAGGTCGATTCATGGCGTGCATGGGGAATTGTGTTGATTTTAACAAAGCAGTTTGCAGCTTAAATCACTCCATACAGTAAAACTTTAAAGGAACAATGATAAACACGGCCTTCTCCTGCCCAGGTGGACAGTCTTATGTGGAGTTGCACAGGTTTTAGCAAGCACAAGAGGAATGTGACTTGAGCCTTTGAAGCTCTGTGTGCTCTGAATAAACTCCGATGCATCCTTTAGAAGCGTGGCCTTTGGGCTTGCAGCTTTTCAGATTGATTGGTTGTGATTCCACTATTATAGTCATGATTTTTATGATTATTTTTAATAAAATCACACAGTATTGGGTGGACGAGGGATATGAGACCTAAGAATACGTGATTTTCTTTTCATATTCCTTTACATTTCAGGCACAGGTGGCGTTTCTGCAGGGCGAGAGGAAAGGGCAGGAGAGCATGAAGCAAGATCTGGTGAGGCGGATCAAAATGCTCGAGTATGCCCTTAAACAAGAAAGGTGAGTTCAGTTTAACATCGCTCATACAGCTGCATAAAAGGCTCACCTTCACAGATGATATTCATGGCCATGTTTTTGCACAGAGCTCCAGAATTATTGGCGTTCTTCATGAAGGTGAACATTTTTATATCTAGACACATACATACACAAGGCGGCACGGTGGTGTAGTGGTTAGCACTGTCGCCTCACAGCAAGAAGGTTCTGGGTTCGAGCCCAGCACCCGACGGGGGCCTTTCTGTGTGGAGTTTGCATGTTCTTCCCGTGTCTGCGTGGGTTTCCTCTGGGTGCGCCGGTTTCCCCCACAGTCCAAAGACATGCAGGTTAGGTTAACTGGTGGTTCTAAATTGACCGTAGGTGTGAATGTGTGCGAGTGTGAATGATTGTCTCTGTGTCAGCCCTGTGATGACCTGGTGACTTGTCCAGGGTGTACCCCGCCTCTCACCCATAGTCAGCTGGGATAGGCTCCAGCTTGCCTGCGACCCTGCACAGGATAAACGCTTACGCATAATGGATGGACATACAGTGGGGAAAACAAATATTTGATCCCTTGCTGATTTTGTTGGTTTACCCACTAAGAAAGACTTGATCAGTCTGTAATTTTAATGGTAGGTATATTCTAACATGTGGAGACAGAATATCAAAAAGAAAATCCAGAAAATAACTTTTAAATATCTATATTAATTTATTTGTATTTTATTGAGAAAAAGAAGTATTTGATCCCCTAGTAACCATCAAGAGTTCTTGTTAATACAGACAAGTTAGACTCTCCAAATGACCTTGTCACCTAAATTGAAGACACCTGATATCACTAATGACTTGTATAAAAGCCACCTGGCCACAGAATCAATCAGTCTGTCAGACTCCAAACTCTCCAACATGGGAAAGACTAAAGAGCTTTCTGTGGATTTAAGGGAGAAGATTGTAGACCTGCACAAGACCGGTATGGGTTACAAAACCATTAGCAAGAAGCTGGGCGTTAAGGTGACAACTGTTGGTGCAATTGTGCGCAAGTATAAGACTCACAACATGATCATCAATCGACCTACAGTAGGTCTGGGGCTCCAAACAAGATCTCACCTCGTGGGGTTTCCAGGATCATGAGAACGGTGAGAAATAGACCTAATACAACACGGGCAGAGTTAGTGGATGATCTTAAAGCAGCTGGGATCACAGTCACCAAGCAAACAGTTGGTAACACTTTACACCGCAATGGTCTAACATCTTGCAGTGCTTGCAAAGTACCCCTGCTTAAGAAAGCACATGTGCAGGCCCGCCTGAACTTTGCCAATGAACATCTGAATGACTTGGAGAGTGACTGGGAGAAGGTGTTATGGTCAGATGAGACCAAAATTGAGCTCTTTGGCATCAATTCAACCCGTCGTATCTGGAGGGAGAGACATGCTGCTTATGACCCCAAGAACACCATCCCCACTGTCAAGCATGGAGGTGGTAACATTATGCTTTGGGGGTGTTTTTCTGCACAGGGCTACTTCACCGTATCAATGGGAGGATGGACGGAGCCATGTACCGTAAAATCCTAAGTGAAAACCTCCTTCCCTCTGCCAGGAAGCTTAAAATGGGTCGTGGATGGGTCTTCCAGCAGGATAATGACCCAAAGCATACAGCCAAGGCAACCAAGGAATGGCTGAAGAAGAAACATATCAAGGTCATGGAGTGGCCCAGCCAGTCTCCGGACCTGAATCCTATAGAAAATCTATGGAGAGAGCTGAAGCTCAGAGTTGCCAAGCGACAGCCACGGAATCTTGATGATTTAGAGGTCATTTGCAAAGAAGAGTGGACCAAAATTCCTCCTAATATGTGCAGAAACCTGGTCATCAACTACAAAAAACGTCTGACCTCTGTGCTTGCTAATAAGGGGTTTGCCACAAAGTACTAAGTCCTTTTGGCAAGAGGGTTCAAATACTTATTTTCCTCAATAAAATGCAAATAAATTAATACAAATTCTTTAAAGTCGATTTCTTGATTTTCTTTGTGATATTCTGTCTCAGCATGTTAGACTACACCTACCATTAATATTACAGACTGATCGAGTCTTTATTAGTGGCCAAACCAACAAAATCAGCAAGGGATCAAATACTTGTTTTCCCCACTGTACATACACAATTGTGGTCAGAAGTTTACATCCATGGACATGAATGTCATGGCACTACTGAGCTTTCAGCTTTTCTTTTCTTTGAACTGTTCTCTTTTTCTGTGACAACGATTGTACAACATACAGCTTTAATAGAAAAAAATAATAATTTGTTTCACGTTTTAATTTGTTTTGGGCTTTCTGAAATCAAGAGTCAAAATAATACACACAGCCACTGAATATTTGGTTAAATGTCCTTTAGCAAGTTTCATTTATGAGTGTGGAGGATCAAGCAGGCGAACGTTAAACTTAACGCAAGTCCTGACTTTGAAAATATGTGGACTGTGATTAAAAGTCGGGTCTCTTCCAGGAAACACAAATTTAATTGAACTCATGTACACTACCGTTCAAAAGTTTGGGGTCACTTTGAAATGTCCTTATTTTTGAAAGAAAAGCACTGTTCTTTTCAATGAAGATCACTTTAAACTAATCAGAAATCCACTCTATACATTGCTAATGTGGTAAATGACTATTCTAGCTGCAAATGTCTGGTTTTTGGTGCAATATCTCCATAGGTGTATAGAGGCCCATTTCCAGCAACTCTCACTCCAGTGTTCTAATGGTACAATGTGTTTGCTCATTGCCTCAGAAGGCTAATGGATGATTAGAAAACCCTTGTACAATCATGTTAGCACAGCTGAAAACAGTTGAGCTCTTTAGAGAAGCTATAAAACTGACCTTCCTTTGAGCAGATTGAGTTTCTGGAGCATCACATTTGTGGGGTCGATTAAATGCTCAAAATGGCCAGAAAAATGTCTTGACTATATTTTCTATTCATTTTACAACTTATGGTGGTAAATAAAAGTGTGACTTTTCATGGAAAACACAAAATTGTCTGGGTGACCCCAAACTTTTGAACAGTAGTGTGCACTGCCGAAAAGCAGAGTCCCGATGAGCGTAAAGTTATTTTATCAACAGCAGATTAAAAATTAGTTGTCGATAAAAACACATCTGTCTTATGTAAATAAAGATAGAAATGTCTTTGTCCGGTGGTCAAGTGTTTGTGAGATACGTTGCCTTGTACTTGTTCCCTGTGGTGGTACACATATGTATGTCAATAAGTCGCAAAAGCCATCAGAAATCAGGTTGATGCATCACCATATACTCTTAAGTATGGAGCTTTGCACACGGGGAGCTCTGCTACCAATTCTGCCAAGAAAAGTCGTGAAAACTCCAACCAGAATTCTGATGAAACCTCCTGAGGTACATTTAACCAAATATTAGGTGGCTGTATGTACACTATCATTCAAAAGTTTGGGGTCACTTTGAAATGTCCTTATTTTTGAAAGAAAAGCACTGTTCTTTTCAATGAAGATCACTTTAAACTAATCAGAAATCCACTCTATCCATTGCTAATGTGGTAAATGACTATTCTAGCTGCAAATGTGTGGTTTTTGGTGCAATATCTCCATAGGTGTATAGAGGCCCATTTCCAGCAACTCTCACTCCAGTGTTCTAATGGTACAATGTGTTTGCTCATTGCCTCAGAAGGCTAATGGAGGATTAGAAAACCCTTGTACAATCATGTTAGCACAGCTGAAAACAGTTGAGCTCTTTAGAGAAGCTATAAAACTGACCTTCCTTTGAGCAGATTGAGTTTCTGGAGCATCACATTTGTGGGGTCGATTAAATGCTCAAAATGGCCAGAAAAATGTCTCGACTATATTTTCTATTCATTTTACAACTTGTGGTGGGAAATAAAAGTGTGACTTTTCATGGAAAACACAAAGTTGTGTGGGTGACCCCAAACTTTTGAACGGTAGTGTATAATTTTCACTATGTTGATTTCAGAAAACCCAAAAATAAATGAAAACTTGTGCAACAGATTCCTTGTTGTTTTTCTATTAAAGATGTCTGTTGTACAGTTATTCCCACAGAAAATGGACAGTTCAAAAGAAGTAACTGAAAGCCCAAAATTGCCATGACATTCATTCATGTCCCTGTATGTAAACTCCTGACCGCAGCTGTACATACTGTGCTGTGTGCTGTGGTTATTTTTGAAATTTCAGTAGTGTTTGTGATGTCACTTTGTGGTTAGAACTAGGTTCCATTTCCATATTGGTTTTGTACTCTAAGGGCCAAATATCAGAAGTTGAAGACTGGAACTGATCAGAGCCCAGAGAAGAAGCCAGAGACAAAGAATGAACCAAGTAAAACTACAGTATATATATAAGTGTTACACTGTACTATTGCTTATTATTTCTTACTCTCATACTGGATTATCATAACCTCTGGGATTGACATAATCCTTCTGTGCAGTTCCCAATGGACAAGGAGAACTTGACAATGAGAAAACCAGTCAAATGGCATGGAAGGAGGGCCGTCAGCTGTTGCGCAAGTCAGTAGTCTCTCTTTTCAAGGACAGTAAGAGGCAATGAAAGTTACATTTTTGAGCAGCTAAGCATGTGTGTGTAATATGCAGGTACTTGGAGGAGGTGGGTTATTCTGACACTATACTGAACATGCGCTCCAAGCGAGTCAAGTCTCTTCTGGGTCGCTGTAGCCCGGAGGTAAACGGGCCTCTGCCACATGATCCTTCCCCAGAACCCAAGCCCCATGGTGGAGGAGACTCCCTGCTTGTACGCCAGATAGAGGAGCAGATCAAAAGGTGAGAGAAAGAGAAATATTACATCTATATTACAACATCAATAACATCTGAATGGTAAAAAAAAAATCAACACGGTGGTTTCCAAAGGCAATTTCCTATAGACCCCTTTCACTGACGTCACCCGAAACCGGAAGTAAACAGACCCTGCGCCATTTTGGAAGACCAACAAACTCGTGATTAGGGGGAAATAACGGCAGCGGTATGTGAACCCACGAGAATAAAGTGGAGTGGCAAACAACTTAAACAAACAAATCTGAGCTGTTTTATTTATGATTTATTGGCCCAACAGTAGACTTGAAAGAAACCTGTGTGAGACTTGGCAAAAAACTGTGGATATAATGGATAAGTCTGTGCATGATCTGCGGACACTTTGAGGTAAGCAAACGCAAGAAATTCAGATTTAAAACATGCTAAATTGGCCCCAAGTTGATAACTGTATGAGGAGCAAGCCTCCCAGACTTCTACAATTTAATAATAATAATAATTTAGGATGGTTTGGGGCTTGCTCGCTGCTACCAGGTTGGTTGTTGAGTAGCCTGACTGTTTTTTTTTTTTTTCTTGCGTGTGGTATCATTGTTGATGCGAGGTTGTTTTTTGAACATGCCAATGCGGACACGATTTCCCCTGGTGAGTTATGACTTCAGACGCGATGCGTGTGTGGAGTCCGCGTTATATGTGCGTAAGATAGGCTTCTCGTGTGTTTGGAGATCCGCGCTCCGAGACAAGCGCAAGCGCCCCCCAGGGAAAAAAAGGGACCCCCCGAAAATATCGGCATAGTTCGAACACTGAGTGTAGGCACTGGGTGTAAACAACAAATAGTTTACAATGTCTGGGTAGCAAACAGATGGCAGAATTGGTGTCCGGTCCTCCTTATGTTTCCATTCTCCCTTGCCGCGAGTCTTATCATATGGGTCAAACCCATCAATCACAGCCAGTTTCTCCACATACCGTGCCCTTTCTGCAGCTGGTAATGTACTCACATAACCAGACTTATCAGCCATCGTGTCACTTTACTCTCGCTCGTACTTTGTTTTATATTGTGAGTGCATGTACTTGGTCTTCCAATATGGCGCCTAACAAAATCTCGCGGTGCGGTGACGTTATGTGAAAGGGGTCTATACCCAGGATAAACCGAGACTCTCGGCTTTAAAGGACAGATAGACTTTTTTTCGAGAAGTTTTACTCCAAAAATAGCTGTAAGATACCAGTAAATAAAGTTTTATGTACATGCACAGACACATGATTCAGACTGGAATGAGCCTTTTTGCATGATTGCTACTGTATGGCTGTGTCTATTTTCCAGAGAAAGCATTTGAGTACGTCTCGTCTTTGTTGTATAAATTGCAGAAATGCTGGAAAAGAAGGTTCTACAGAGCATGCTGGCAGGTCAGTACTGGATAAAATTCCTTTCCTGCGTAGCTGTGATGATGAAGATGACAGTGACGAAGATGACGATTTCCAGGGAATAGCCACAGATTGCATTGATGGACCACATAAAAACAAGAAATCCAGAGGCAAGGTTAGATGTGACGGGAACATACACACCAAGATGTTTTTTTTTTTTTTTTATAATAAACAGTTGTGGTCAGAAGTTTACGTACACTCACGGTAATTTTGGGCTGTTAATGATTTCCTTGAACTGTTCTTTTTCCAGGGTGGAATGATTATACAGCATACAGCTTTAATGACTTCAAAAACAAGAATTGAGTGCGCAAGTTTGAATTTATTTTGGATTTTCTCTCATCTACACAGGGTCAAAATTATACATACAGGCTCAAATATATACCGTACACCCCCCCCCCCCCCCCCCCCCCCCCAGTAATATTTGGTTAAATGTCCCTTATCAAGTTGCATCTCGACCAGATGCTTTGGGTATCCATCAGCAAGCTTCTGGCATAATTCTGGCTGGATATTTGACCACTCTTCTTGGCAGAATTGGTAGAGTTAATTTAATTTGGTTGGTTTCCTGGCACAGACCCGGCTTTTAAGAGTAGTCCACAAATTTTCAACAGGGTTGAGGTCGGGGCTTTGGGAAGGCCATTCCAGAAGCTTAATGTTAGCCTGCTTTATCCATTCCAAAACCAGTTTTTATGTGTTTTTGGGATCATTGTCCTGTTGGAACACCCAATTGTGTCCAAGTTTCCACCGTCGAGCTGTTGATTTGAGGTGAAGTTGAAGAATTTGGAGGTCGTCCTCCTTCTTCATTATTCCATCCACTTTGTGCAATGCACCAGTACCACTGGCAGCAAAACAGCCCCAGAGCATGATGTTACCACCACCACCATGCTTGACAGTTAGTACAGTGTTCTTAGGTTCGAAAGCCTCACCTCTTTACTCCTCCAAACATACCTCTTGTCATTGTGGCAAAATAGCTCAATCTATGTCTCGTCTGACCATAAAACTTTTATCCAGAAGGCATTTGGCTTGTCCATGCGGGCAGCTGCAAATTTTAGTTGAGCTTGAAGGTGTCGATTTTGGAGCAGGGGCTTCTTTCTTGGTCGGCACCCTCTCAGTCCATGGCGATGTAAAACTTACTTCACTGTGGATAGGGACGCTGGTGTTCCAGCAGTTTCCAGCTCATGGCAGGCTTGAGCCTTGGTAGTTCCTGGGTTGTTCCTGAACATCCTAACCAATTTCCTATTATCTGAGGGTGACCGTTTGGGTCTTCTTCCAGACCTTGCCAAAGTGGTGACACATCCGAATAACTTGTACTTACGTACAATTGTTTGAACTGATGATCTTGGAATCTGCAGTTGTTTAGAAATGGCTCCAAGAGACCTTCCCAACTTATGCAAATCTACAGTCCTCCTTCTTAGATCTTCACTGAGTTCCTTGGACTTTCCCATGGTTCTGGGTATTGGTCAATCCAATGAGTGTTGCCAAACAAATCCTTTTTATGCTGGCAAAGATGTATGTATATATTTGAGACTGTATGCATAATTTTGACCCTGTGTGGATTAGATAAAATCCAAAATAAATTCAAACTTGTGCACTCCATTCTTGTTTTTTGAAGTCATTAAAGATGTTGTGCAATCATTTCACCCTGGAAAAGGAACAGTTCAAGGAAATCATTAACAGCCCAAGATTACCACGACATTCATGCCCATGATGAGTGTATGTAAACTTCTGACCACAGGTGTGTGTGTATAAATAAAGGTACCATACTTTCACACTTTATAATGTACAAAAGCACCCAATGGACACCTTTTCGGCATAATTAGATATTTTGTGGTTGCTTTTTTTTTTTCCAGATTTTTGGAGAACCTATGACCACTGGCCTAGATCCTGAGGATGAAGATGAGGATGATTCAGAAGATGCCCTCAGTGAATTTGATTTCCTGGGTTCAGGAGAAGAGGGCGAGGGGGCTGGGGAGGCATGCATTTCAGGAGATGGCCGTGAGCTAGGTATGGAAACTTTGATGCAAGGCTTTTGTTGTAAATCTTTCAGAAATCAGAATCAGGAACAAGTTGTGGAAGTACAGGGAATGTATTAAGTATGCACAAAAAATGAAATAAACAAGAGAAAGTGATATGCAGTAATGGTCTGATAGTTTCTGTGTCTCTGGAGTATGTTTGGGATCTGATCTTATTTGGTCAGTTTCGTCTGAAGTGTCTCTCGAGCACAGAGATTAAATCCAGGCATCTTTCAGGACAAGTGCACATTTTATCACCCTTTGAGTTAGGGTTAAAAAACCTTTGCCTAAGCATAGGGGGAGAGCTTGAAGAACAATAAGATTCTTCATGTTACAAAGTCATAATACATATTCTCAGAATAACATGTTTGTGTCAGTTTTAGTGTGTAGGTCATCATGATCATAGAGATTTGGGTAAAACTAAAATGAACATGATAATATAAACAAGCAAAACAGCCCACACTTTCACTTTGATACTCTTGTGTATCAAACAATACATTCAACAGACTGCATAGGAAAGTAGGCTGTTCTTCTTAAAAACACCAATTATACAGTCCCCTCCGAAAGTATTGGAACGGCAAGGCCAATGCTTTTGTTCTACACTGAAAACATTTGGTTTGAGCTCACAACACAAATGAGACAATTGCGCTACGTTCACACTGCAAGGCTTAAGGCTCAATTCCGATTTTTTTGTGAAATCCGATTTTTTTGTGAGGTCGTTCACATTAACAAATATATGCGACTTGTATGTGATCCTCAGTATGAACGAAAAGCGACCTAAAAGTGTTCCGCATGCACATTGCAGGATACGATGACGTCACACGCAGTGAGCATGGCCAGTGTTTACGGAAGTAAAACCGCCCGGTTGCGGTATAACCCATCCAATCTAGCTTGAATAGCTGCATCCCCCCAAATGGAAATCAGCTCCCTAACCTCTGCGTCCTTCCATTGAGAAGATTCAGAACCTTCACAGCCCGAAGCGTCCCTCGCATTGATGTCATGCGCCATGTTGTTGTAACTTTTTTTGAGAGACCCGCCGCCTACTTCAGCGCAGAATAGTGACGTTTGTGGCTTGTTGATGACGTGTAAGTCGGATGAATGCGACCTGGCGGTTCAGACTGAAGTCGCATATGAAAAGAGCGGATAGGAATCGGAATTAGGACCACATATCCAAACGGCCTGGGTCGGATTTGAAAAAATCGGATCTGTGTCGTTCATATTGTCAATAAAAGATTGGATACAGGTCACATATGGGCGAAAAGATCGGATTTGAGTCACTTCAGCCTGCAGTGTGAACGTAGCCTTGATCAGAATTTCATCTTTCATTTCTGGATACGTACATCTAGATTACATCTAATTAAAACATTGCAGCTTTTATTTGAACTCGCCCACTTTTCAGGTGATCAGAAACATGAAATGTGTAATCGAGGTGTTTCTTGTTGTTCAGGTCTTTCCTGTTAGATTGATTAAATAGTTAATCCCTCTGAATGTCTACTCTTGGTTGGAGCCCTGGGTGCCATGTTCGAAGTTGTTTAACACATCCAAGTGTAAATATCAGGAACTGAAAGATGAAATTCTGATCTATTGTCTCTGAGAGATTCTGATTCATACTTTATCGTTTTCAAACAACTGAAAGGATTAACAGTGATGCATTATGGGTTGTCTGTCTGATTTCGCTCTGCGGATTTACTCAATGTACCCGAAGTCAACAAGAAAAGATATTGCCAAGTAGACTTCTCTTTTTTATGCCATAATCACACTGCTAAAAACATTAATGTCTAAAAATATTTTAGTCAGTGATATAATTAATCAATTTAACTGTAAAAACCTAAACAGAGAGAATATAAAAGGTTCAAATTGACTAGAATTACAACTAGTACTTGAAAACTTAGTGATGTTAGGTTATCAGAGCCCTATTTACTCCTAGGGCTATTAAATCTCTATATTTCTTTAAAATATATATTATTAGAACGTTACAACGTCTAAAGTACTGGAGGAGTTGTGTGCTTGCTGATGAGATGAATCTGTGCCATTTGGATGATATATTTGTGGACAGAGGAAACAGTCCTGATAATAAAATGGAAGGCCAGCATTTTTTTAACCATGAAGCTTTTCAATCTGTGAGCTTTTCAATCAAAAGTTCATTTTGATTTTTCACAACCCCAACCACCCCTCCATATTTCAATCAATATTAGCACAGACAAAACAATATGTAAAAATGTATGAATCTAAAATAAAAAAAAAACCTTTTCAGAAAGTCTACATTTTAAAATTGTTTAATTGAATTACACTGAAGTAACCTGACAACACGATGGTGATGATGACGATGTAAAGGTTTAAGTGAATTTAATGTCTCTAAACCCCACTTTTTTCTTTATACAAAGCAACAATCATGATGTTGATTGACCATGTGTTTTCGAACCACAGCTGATCTAAAAGGCCATAAATTGATGGAAAATAAATAAGATCAGCCGATTTTCACAGAATCTGCCGAGACTGAACTGGAAGATCCCGAAAGGGTGCATGACGTCACATGTAACAATCCAGGTATCAATTTCGTTCCCGTGCACAGCAGTGGTTAGACCAGTCTCAATATGGAATCACGGTTTGGAGAGAATTCTGATAGTGATTGGGATTCTTACTGTATATGTCGGATGAAGGGGCAGAAGATTATCAAGGATATTCCGGAGTAAATGGTTATCTTTTCAAGCCACCAAGACGGGAAACTGCCAGTTCACTCAGTTCATGACAGTCCCACTCACCGCCGATAGCGCACCACCAGCCAGAGAGAATTGGAAACACAGATTGGTTTGTGGATTTTTATTCTAAGCTGGCTGCTGCAAAATATAGGGAAAATATTTACATGTACCTCAATAAATGCAGAAATATAATCTTTAAAGCGTACACTTATTCAGTGTAATTACTGAAAAAAAATATGAAATGGGCAATAATATGTGAATCAGCGAACTGTCCAAATGTCAGATCAAATGTCATTTATTAAATAAATGGGTTTCTTTTTGCTCCAGTAATTCCCATGTGGTCGTTCTGGTGGTGATGAACACTTGATGAATCAGATTTACAGTGGTGCTTGAAAGTTTGTGAACCCTTTAGAATTTTCTATATTTCAGCATAATTATGACCTAAAACATCATCAGATTTTCACACAAGTCCGAAAAGTAGATAAAGAAAACCCAGTTAAACAAATGAGACAAAAAAATGATACTTGGTCATTTATTTATTGAGGAAAATGATCCAATATTACATATCTGTGAGTGGCAAAAGTATGTGAACCTCTAGGATTAGCAGTTAATTTGAAGGTGAAATTAGAGTCAGGTGTTTTCAATCAATGGGATGATAATCAGGTGTGAGTTGGGAAGTCTGCTTTATTTAAAGAACAGGGATCTATCAAAGTCTGATCTTCACAACACATGTTTGTGAAAGTGTATCATGGCACGAACAAAGGAGATTTCTGAGGACTTCAGAAAAAGCGTTGTTGATGCTCATCAGGCTGGAAAAGGTTACAAAACCATCTCTAAAGAGTTTGGACTCCACCAATCCACAGTCAGACAGATTGTGTACAAATGGAGGAAATTCAAGACCATTGTTACCCTCCCCAGGAGTGGTCGACCAACAAAGATCACTCCAAGAGCAAGGCGTGTAATAGTCGGCAAGGTCACAAAGGACCCCAGGATAACTTCTAAGCAACTGAAGGCCTCTTTCACATTGGCTAATGTTAATGTTCATGAGTCCACCATCAGGAGAACACTGAACAACAATGGTGTGCATGGCAGGGTTGCAAGGAGAAAGCCACTGCTCTCCAAAAAGAACATTGCTGCTCATCTGAAGTTTGCTAAAGATCACGTGGACAAGCCAGAAGGCTATTGGAAAAATGTTTTGTGGACGGATGAGACCAAAATAGAACTTTTTGGTTTAAATGAGAAGTGTTATGTTTGGAGAAAGGAAAACACTGCATTCCAGCATCAGAACCTTATCCCATCTGTGAAACATGGTGGTGGTAGTATCATGGTTTGGGCCTGTTTTGCTGCATCTGGGCCAGGACGGCTTGCCATCATTGATGGAACAATGAATTCTGAATTATACCAGCGAATTCTAAAGGAAAATGTCAGGACATCTGTCCATGAACTGAATCTCAAGAGAAGGTGGGTCATGCAGCAAGACAACGACCCTAAGCACACAAGTCGTTCTATCAAAGAATGGTTAAAGAAGAATAAAGTTAATGTTTTGGAATGGCCAAGTCAAAGTCCTGACCTTAATCCAATCGAAATGTTGTGGAAGGACCTGAAGCGAACAGTTCATGTGAGGAAACCCACCAACATCCCAGAGTTGAAGCTGTTCTGTACGGAGGAACGGGCTAAAATTCCTCCAAGCCGGTGTGCAGGACTGATCAACAGTTACCGGAAACGTTTAGTTGCAGTTATTGCTGCACAAGGGGGCCACACCAGATACTGAAAGCAAAGGTTCACATACCGTACTTTTGCCACTCACAGATATGTAATATTGGATCATTTTCCTCAATAAATAAATGACCAAGTATAATATTTTTGTCTCATTTGTTTAACTGGGTTCTCTTTATCTACTTTTAGGACTTGTGTGAAAATCTGTTTTAGATGATATTTATGCAGAAATATAGAAAATTCTAAAGGGTTCACAAACTTTCAAGCACCACTGTGTGTATAAATTTTAAAGGAGTATAGCAAGGCATTAGATACACTTTAAAGTGCTTGACTTGAAAGCTCTTCTTTCATATGAAGATTTTAATGCAGACAGGTCAGTTTTCAGGAAGACGATGCAGTTTCATATCCTTAAATGTACTGTATTCAGAGAGTTTTATGTTCAACCGACTTTCACAGTATTTTTTTTTTTAACCAGATGCAATTTTCACAGTGGAGATAATGCAAATGACATACAGTATAATGGGACTTATTTCTCAATCTTTCAGTGAAATTGTGTAAATATTTGTGCAAGCCAAACTGCACTTAAAATTTCTGGTAGGTTTCGAAAAGGATGATTTTCATCCTATTTGCATGCGTATGATGAGTAATGCCAGTCACCCATAAATTACCATGTGTTTGCATGGCAAAGCTGATTTGCATTGTTGATGCCCAGAAAACTCCAGGAAAGACTCACAGAGCTGAGAGGATGAGTAAATGGCAAAAAAGACTCTCTCTCACAGGTAGAAGAGAGTGTTATTTTGACTTGTGTACGCCACTGGTGATTGAATGGTCAAATCTGATTGGCCAGTAGGTGTGTGTTATTTTTGTACAACAGCATGACTTGGAAACTGATTTTTTTTTTTTTTGAGCAAAGTGTCTCTGTGTCTCTTAAATGTGCTAATGTGTCCTCCTTGATGTGTTTTCCGAAAAGCAGGAGAGGATGTGAGTTTCATAGGAAACCTGATGATGACACTAGGGAGTTTATGGCACATTGCTGCACATTTCCCAAAAGCATCGTAGCACAAAGATCATTGTTAAATGGTAGAGCAAGCATCACATTGAGCACTCTCTCTCCTAGTTAAGCTGCTCTTAGCATTAAGAGGCTTTTGGGAAACCCACCCCGGTTAGTAATCTGTCACATATGGCCCTTTTCCACTACCCTTTTTCAGCTCACTTCAGCTCACTTCAGCCCGACACGGCTCGCGTTTCGACTACCTCAGAGCAGCACGACTCAGCTCGCTTCAGCCCTGCTTAGCCCCCAAAACTCGCACGGTTTTGGAGTGGGGCTGAAGCGAGCCAAACCGAGCCGAGTGGGGCTAGGGGCGTGAGCAGACACTCCCCTGTGCACTGATTGGTGAGGAGGAGTGTCCTCACATGCCCACACACGCCCCGCGAGCACGCTGGGATCTGTAAACACCGTAAACCCGGAAGAAGGAGAATTACGAATTACGAGAATTATGAAGCCTTATGCGCCTCGCCTCATCTATACGCTCTTGCCAGTATCTGTTGGCGTTGTCGGTGACAACAAGCCACAGCACCAAGACCAGCAACACTAACGACTCCATGTCCTCCATGTTTATTGTTTACTATCCGGGTCGTGAGACTGCTGCTTAAAAGATCACTGATGTCACTGTTTGCGCCGCCTAACGACATCACCTGACGTCCACCCACTTTCGCTAACTCCACCCAATGTGTCCACCCACTTCCAGCCAGCACGGTTCAGCGTGGTTGTAGTCGAAATGCAACTCCAACAGCCCCACTCAGCTCGACTCAGCACGGCACGGCTCAGCCCAACTCAGCCGCGTTGGTAGTGGAAAAGCGGCATTAGTGCTTGATCTTATGACGTGGTGTAGAGCGTTAAAAGATGATGTTGGAAAACAGAATTGTATTACACAGCGCCTGAGACATTGCCGTCGATCCTCCTTGTATACAGCAGCAATCTTAATCAAATGTCTGGTCTTATTTGTTGTAATTTATGGATTTATGTTTGATTGCTTTCTTTATTGTTTTTTAAATATTTAATGCTTCTTTAGTTAATGCATTTAATATGAAATGTCTGAGTTTCAGCTAGTTTTCTTTTAAGTGGTGTTCTATTATCGAAAGTGTGTTATCACACGCAGTGGGAATTGTACAGTGTTTCAGCTCCAAAGCTGAAGTGATCGCATCTGATGACCATTATGTATAAGTGGTGAGTAGTCAACTATTCAGCTGATATCTTGATTATTATTAGCTTTTTAAGAGTCATCTACTTCTCGAGAAAAGCAGTGGAAGCAGAGGTTGTCAGGATCACAGGAGTGTGGGGTTCTGGCATGTTCTTGCAGTCAATAGCACACAATCTTAATCTTTTCTGAGCTGCTTATTTTATTCCATCACATACAATTTGATGCAAAGGTAGATCCTTCTGACAGCACAACATTCCAAAGTGTTTTGTTTCCTGTTTTGTTTTGCACTGCAGGATGCACGCTGGGCTTCTCATCTGATGTCTTCATACTGGACACGGTTGGAGGAGGGGACATAAATCTTGGCGAGTTGGCTGACCTTACCGTTGCTAATGACTTCACCATTGATGTGAGTTTATATCTCTTTCCCTGTGTCTGAAATCACTCACTACTCACGATACAGTGGACTATATAGTGAGCTCTCCATTTTGTAGTGCTGTCTGAATGTACAGTGAGAATTATTACACCCTATATAGTGCACTCAAAGTATCCCACAATGCATCATGAAAAAGTAGTGTACAACCGATGGTCACCTAACCAAGCAATACAGTGGGGCAAAAAAGTATTTAGTCAGTCACCAATTGTGCAAGTTCTCCCACTTAAAAAGATGAGAGAGGCCTGTAATTTTCATCATAGGTACACTTCAACTATGAGAGACAAAATGAGAAAAAAAATCCAGAAAATCACATTGTCTGATTTTTAAAGAATTTATTTACAAATTATGGTGGAAAATAAGTATTTGGTCAATAACAAAAGTTCATCTCAATACTTTGTTATATACCCTTTGTTGGCAATGACAGAGGTCAAACGTTTTCTGTAAGTCTTCACAAGGTTTTCACACACTGTTGCTGGTATTTTGGCCCATTCCTCCATGCAGATCTCCTCTAGAGCAGTGATGTTTTGGGGCTGTCGCTGGGCAACACGGACTTTCAACTCCCTCCAAAGATTTTCTATGGGGTTGAGATCTGGAGACTGGCTAGGCCACTCCAGGACCTTGAAATGCTTCTTATGAAGCCACCCCTTCGTTGCCCAGGCGGTGTGTTTGGGATCATTGTCATGCTGAAAAATCCAGCCATGTTTCTTCTTCAATGCCCTTGCTGATGGAAGGAGGTTTTCACTCAAAATCTCACGATACATGGCCCCATTCATTCTTTCCTTTACACGGATCAGTCGTCCTGGTCCCTTTGCAGAAAAACAGCCCCAAAGCATGATGTTTCCACCCCCATGCTTCACAGTAGGTATGGTGTTCTTTGGATGCAACTCAGCATTCTTTCTCCTCCAAACATGACAAGTTGAGTTTTTACCAAAAAGTTCTATTTTGGTTTCATCTGACCATATGACATTCTCCCAATCCTCTTCTGGATCATCCAAATGCTCTCTAGCAAACTTCAGACGGGCCTGGACATGTACTGGCTTAAGCAGGGGGACACGTCTGGCACTGCAGGATTTGAGTCCCTGGCGGCGTAGTGTGTTACTGATGGTAGCCTTTGTTACTTTGGTCCCAGCTCTCTGCAGGTCATTCACTAGGTCCCCCCGTGTGGTTCTGGGATTTTTGCTCACCATTCTTGTGATCATTTTGACCCCACGGGGTGAGATCTTGCGTGGAGCCCCAGATCGAGGGAGATTATCAGTGGTCTTGTATGTCTTCCATTTTCTAATAATTGCTCCCACAGTTGATTTCTTCACACCAAGCTGCTTACCTATTGCAGATTCAGTCTTCCCAGCCTGGTGCAGGTCTACAATTTTGTTTCTGGTGTCCTTTGACAGCTCTTTGGTCTTGGCCATAGTGGAGTGTGACTGTTTGAGGTTGTGGACAGGTGTCTTTTATACTGATAACGAGTTCAAACAGGTGCCATTAATACAGGTAACGAGTGGAGGACAGAGGAGCCTCTTAAAGAAGAAGTTACAGGTCTGTGAGAGCCAGAAATCTTGCTTGTTTGTAGGTGACCAAATACTTATTTTACCGAGGAATTTACCAATTAATTCATTAAAAATCCTACAATGTGATTTCCTGGATTCTTTCCCCCCATTCTGTCTCTCATAGTTGAAGTGTACCTATGATGAAAATTACAGGCCTCTCTCATCTTTTTAAGTGGGAGAACTTGCACAATTGGTGGCTGAATAAATACTTTTTTGCCCCACTGTATATTTAATAGAACCATCATGCATTGCAGTCGCGATGAAAGGGAAAAAAGTGTGTTGGGGTGAATGGACAGAAGAAGAAATTCAAGTACAATTAAAGGAGAACTGAAGGCACATTTTTTATTATCAAAATTCTATTTATCTCATTTTATTAAATACAGGAATGCATTTCTGATAGCTATTTTGTCACTGCTATAGCAAGTTATGAGTGTTTGAAATATGCTCTGTAATATATTAGTCCATATGTCAAAGCAATGGCCGTAAACGAGATTCGTTGAGCCCTGTGCGAGACATCGTAGGACGGAAGTAAAACGTACAGCGGAAATCAAAGTGACCGACATCTGCCAACGTTGTCAAAAGACGCGCGCGCCCTCTTTCGAATGCTGACGTAATCAAGCCAGAAGTTGTGTTTGTTTTGATAGCAATCAGGAAAGTTTGAAAAAAGTAGGCAGTAATCGTCATTTAAACTCGTTTTTGTGCAATATTTCGTTTGGAAAACAGTTTTCAAAATGGCGGCACTGACACCTGGCTGACACTTCACGTTTTGAAGTCTCGCACAAGTCTCGTGAAGATCGCGCGGATAAGCGACGCCTGCCGTGGACCAAACGAACTAAATTCAACACGGCTAAAAACCGAATAGGCCGATAAGTATAATATTTAATTGTAATTAGTTGCCAATACGAGTCACGATATAAGGTTACTAAAACTGAAAACGTAATTGAATAACACATTAATTAAGAAATAAAGCAAGTTTAAAAATGACTTAAGTTCTCCTTTAAAAATAGGAAGAGAATAGAAAATAAGCTAAAATAGAATAAGACAGATAAAATACAAGAATAAAAGTTAGAGTGCAGAGCAAGGAATTTATCACAAACCTCAAATTTGATTTAATGAAAGGCAGCGGTGAAGAAGAAAGTATTCAGCCTTGATTTAAAGCCCAGCGCACACCTTCCTGATTTCATCGGGGCTTCGTGTGTCGGGCGATCGGTTACGAGTATACGGGCCCAGTTTGATCGGTTCAAAATTCCCCGCACACATTGGAGAGACATCGTACACCTTCAGCCGGAATAGATGGTCACGTGTTCAAGATATCACGTGGTAGTACAAAAAAAAAATATATCTCATACATACATAGAGAAGTATTAAATGTTGAATATTAGAATCAAAAAGGGATAATAATCCCAACTAGACAAATCAATGATAAGAATTGTTCTTAAAATTCTTAAGAATAGTTCTTAATCGTTCTTAAAATTCAACTTGTTTCGGGATTCCGGACAAGCGATTTCTGTACCACTGACAATGCTATAATACTTTACCAGGCATTTTCAAAGCTGACACGATTACAGCCATAGCCTCGTTCCTCTTTTCCCGTTTGCTGTAATCAGGTGAACTAATGTCATAAAGACAGGTGGACGCTTCCCAAAGTGACACAAGTTGTGCTTTCCGGTCTGCAGTCCACGTGTGATCAATCCTGGCACTCCAATTGGCTGTTTAAAATTATCGTAACGATGAGATTGTAGTAACAACGCACACACTACCGATTGTGTTGCGTACGAGGAGATTGTGTCTGAAAATATCAAGACCAGTTTGATCTGAACCGAGAACCGATGAAATCGGCTATAAGGTGCCCCCGCACACATTTATGATTCGCAAGCGATTTCATCAGCCCTGCAAAATCGTAAGCAAATCGGGAAGGTGTGCGGTGGGCTTCAAAGAACTGAAAGCTGCAGCAGACACAGAATACTTTGTATTTATTAATGTGGGAAATACACTCAGTATAATATGGATTTATCACAAAAATACATTTTTATCATTTTGAAAACCCACCAGTCGACTGATCTGGCACTTTTTAATTGTGCGACAGTAATGACGTATATAACGGCGTGGCGCAGTAGTGTCCGAAAGCGTTTTTTCATTTTACTAATGAGCTCACTTTATAGTCCTCTATATAGAATTCCCTAGATAGTGAGTAGGGTGTAGTGAATGAGTGAGTGATTTCGGACTAGAGGTCTGCGCGGGACAGAATTTTCAGTCCCGCTCCCGTCCGCTCCCGCATTGTGCAGTCCCGCTCCCGCAAAGAATTATGATTTTCAGTCCCGCTCCCGCCCGCGCCTGCCATATTTTGTCCCGCTCCCGCCCGCAAATCCCGCATGATGCAGACGTTCGCGTTATTTCTCACGAAAGTTCTTGTCATTGGCTTGGGGAATTAAACATGCTGAGCTTAGCTGAGCTCTCCACTGACCGATCCTTCATTTATTGTAAGTTTATTGTTTAGACTCTGACATTCTGCTGACACATTCCAAGTTGAGTGCTGCATGCGCTCATGATTGACAGCTTTCGCTTTGATTGACAGCTCTCGCTTTGCGCACTCGCACTCCCACTTCCGAGTCTGTGGCGTTATGATTCCAACCGCGATTTCATTCTCCTCTCAAATGAAGTGCTGCGCAACCACAACCAGCTCCTCAGATTATACACTGTCTATTTCTAGCTTTAAATTGAACAATCTGTGCGATACACAGTCCTTTTTAATACTAGTTAACAGGGCCGGTTCTGGAGGGGTAGCAACGGTAGCATTTGCACCCGGGACTGGTGTGGAGAGGGGCCTCAAAAAATAAGATAAAATAAAAAATAAAGAGTTCTCTCTGTTCCTGAATAAGTGCATTACTGAGTGTCTCTGAGCAAAGGAGAGCCTGAACGTTGCAACCTCCCTATTGGCTGTTTATTGGCTGTTTGTAAAAATATATCAATTGTTGCCCTTCCCACGGGAATCATCGCGGGCTCGAGAGACGAGACCTGACGAGTTAGTTCGTTGGTAGCAGAACAAAATGTCTGGACACAAATCGGGTTTTCAGAAAAGGAAAGAAAATAAACGCAGGGTCGAAAATACAAAAAAGGAGGCAGAAAATGCAAAACGAGTATATACTTCTTGGCGTAGTAGACGAACAGAAGAAATCGAGGACACAGGGATGGTTACTTTTTAAGGCAGCCCGCCGTGGCTGCGCAGGCTGTCAGTTGTGTCATTGAATGAATGGTTACTTTTTAAGGCAGCCCGCCGTGGCTGCAGGCTTATTTATTATAACCCATTTAGTTAAAATAGATGATGTAAAATGTTTATAGTTATAGTTATGTGATGGTTGTCCTGATTTAGACTTGTGTGTGTGTGTGTGTGTGTGTGGTTTTTTTTTTGGGGGGGGGGGGGTGCGCGATGTTGCACCCGGGTCCAGATTAGGGCAGAACCGGCCCTGCTAGTTAATACTTTTTAATACTTTTTTTAAATACTTTTTAATACTTAGGACTAATACTCTTGACTTTTTAATGGTAAATGTACCTCTTTTTAAAGCAGCACTTACTTCTGAAGCACTGTGAGCTTCACTAGAGGAGCTCTGCTTTTCTGCCATGATCGGAGATCTCAAACATGGAAGAGCGGAAAGGAATCGGAAACGTACGCGAGATTAGACCACATCCGCAAATTTAGGCATCTTAAAATGTTTTTATTAATGCCAAATAAAATATCCAGCACAAATTATACACGATAGACATAAATTAATAATTTATAAATTTTATTTTAAACACGTTTTTAGTTAGCGGGACTGCAGCTTATCACCTCTCCTGCCCGCTCCCGCATTGTGCACTCCTCCTCCCGCCCGCGCCCGCAATGAACTTTCAAAATTTGTCCTGCGCCGCACTGCTTTGCGTCGGGTCCCGCGGGACTCCCGCGGGAGTGCAGGGCTCTATTTCGGACACAGGTTTTGTTTGTTTGTTTGTTGAAGTTGCACTTACCCATTTTTAAGCACATTTATAGACCCCTTCGCATGTTTGTAAACAAACCGACCATTGCCAGGATGCGTGCGCAGCCTGGACCCAGAAACAATGGCGCTGCCCATAGACCGGCATTATGAGCTGTCAGATTATGCCAAACAATTGTCATTACAAGATCGAGAATGCTACATAAATAAGTTAACGCTAACAAGTGGACATCGCCTACCGGATCCGTATTTAATTAAAGAGTGGACGGACGATGTTAGTAAGTTCCCTGGTATACAATGGGCAGATATATACTCGTACCTTATTGACAAGACTTCAGTGTACACCCACGAAAAACTTCGTGCCTACAAGTCTTTAGACACATATGATTATGTTATGTGCGGGCATGTACAGAACGTGTTTTACACTGAAATTGATGAAAACTTCTGTGCTCTGAAGTCAAAAATCTTACCAAGTCAGCGTCAAGGTCAGAAGGTTGCTATGTATGAAGCCTGGGTGGTATACAACAAGCTGGAAGGCTACATTTTGACAGCCAATTGCACATGTATGGCAGGGTAAGTAATCTCCTACAAACAAAATTGCATGCAAAGCTAAGTGAACATGCTAACAATATTCATTACATTGTGTAACTATGACCCAGCTAATCAGACAAACATTACCAAAGTATTTTGCTACATCAATAAACGAAGACTAGAAAGAATAAAAAAGAAAGATTTAATAAATAGCCTGATCTTACCTGTGATGAAGTGGGCGCTGCAAACCCGCGCATTTTTGATGGTGCTTTCATCCCAGTCTACACGTTTGATGGCTTGTAGCCATAGACATCGGCGATTTTTTTGGAATGGGTGAGATCCTGCTGGAATTCTGAACATTTTAACCCCATCACTGCTACGATTCTGACACCCGACAACACAACAACTAGGCATTTCTTCCAAATATTTCTTCTCGTCTCTACCGTCGCTGAGTCTTTTTTGGGTCCAGGCTGCGCGCGCAATTTCCTCTTGCGTATGAATGACGTTTACTGCAAAGGGGTCTATATGCATTTCACTTGATTCATATGCTTGAGTGTTGATTAAGGTTATTGTTTTGAAATAAAATTGTATCATTTCAGAATGTTGTATTAACGTGAACCTTGTGTATTTGCATGCAATGAAAAACCTCTGTTAGAATTATTTTACATGTGAAGGACACTGAGTGATAGTAAGGATTGGTGAAAAAATAGGCAGTCTTCAAATCGTGAAACCAGTATCATGTATTGTTACACCCTTATGTGTATATACAGTGGGGAAAACAAGTATTTGATCCCTTGCTGATTTTGTTGGTTTACCCACTAAGAAAGACTTGATCAGTCTGTAATTTTAATGGTAGGTGTATTCTAACATGTGGAGACAGAATATCAAAAAGAAAATCCAGAAAATAACTTTTAAATATCTATATTAATTTATTTGTATTTTATTGAGAAAAAGAAGTATTTGATCCCCTAGTAACCATCAAGAGTTCTTGTTAATACAGACAAGTTAGACTCTCCAAATTACCTTGTCACCTAAATTGAAGACACCTGATCTCACTAATGACTTGTATAAAAGCCACCTGGCCACAGAATCAATCAGTTTGTCAGACTCCAAACTCTCCAACATGGGAAAGACTAAAGAGCTTTCTGTGGATTTAAGGGAGAAGATTGTAGACCTGCACAAGACCGGTATGGGCTACAAAACCATTAGCAAGAAGCTGGGCGTTAAGGTGACAACTGTTGGTGCAATTGTGCGCAAGTACAAGACTCACAACATGATCATCAGTCGACCTACAGTAGGTCTGGGGCTCCAAACAAGATCTCACCTCCTGGGGTTTCCAGGATCATGAGAACGGTGAGAAATAGACCTAATACAACACGGGCAGAGTTAGTGGATGATCTTAAAGCAGCTGGGATCACAGTCACCAAGCAAACAGTTGGTAACACTTTACACCGCAATGGTCTAACATCTTGCAGTGCTCGCAAAGTACCCCTGCTTAAGAAAGCACATGTGCAGGCCTGCCTGAACTTTGCCAATGAACATCTGAATGACTTGGAGAGTGACTGGGAGAAGGTGTTATGGTCAGATGAGACCAAAATTGAGCTCTTTGGCATCAATTCAACCCGTCGTGTCTGGAGGGAGAGACATGCTGCTTATGACCCCAAGAACACCATCCCCACTGTCAAGCATGGAGGTGGTAACATTATGCTTTGGGGGTGTTTTTCTGCACAGGGCACAGGGCTACTTCACCGTATCAATGGGAGGATGGACGGAGCCATGTACCGTAAAATCCTAAGTGAAAGCCTCCTTCCCTCTGCCAGGAAACTTAAAATGGGTCGTGGATGGGTCTTCCAGCAGGATAATGACCCAAAGCATACAGCCAAGGCAACCAAGGAATGGCTGAAGAAGAAACAAATCAAGGTCATGGAGTGGCCCAGCCAGTCTCCGGACCTGAATCCTATAGAAAATCTATGGAGAGAGCTGAAGCTCAGAGTTGCCAAGCGACAGCCACGGAATCTTGATGATCTAGAGGTCATTTGCAAAGAAGAGTGGACCAGAATTCCTCCTAATATGTGCAGAAACCTGGTCATCAACTACAAAAAACGTCTGACCTCTGTGCTTGCTAATAAGGGGTTTGCCACAAAGTACTAAGTCCTTTTGGCAAGAGGGTTCAAATACTTATTTTCCTCAATAAAATGCAAATAAATTAATACAAATTCTTTAAAGTCGATTTCTTGATTTTCTTTGTGATATTCTGTCTCAGCATGTTAGACTACACCTACCATTAATATTACAGACTGATCGAGTCTTTATTAGTGGCCAAACCAACAAAATCAGCAAGGGATCAAATACTTGTTTTCCCCACTATACATTGCGTGTGTGTGGATATAAAATATACATCCACACTTACCAGGCACTTTATTAGGGACACTTTCACAACTGCTCATTTATTCAGGTATCCAATCAGCCAATCATGCAGCAGCAGCACAGTGCATAAAATCACAGAGGCCAAAAGCTTCAGTGAACGTTCACATCAAACATCAGAATGAAGAAAAATGTGATCTCTCTGGCTTTAGCTGTTTGCAGAAGGGCTGGTTTGAGTGTTTCAGAAACTGCTGATCTCCTGGGGTTTTCACACATAACAGTCTCTAGAGTTTACACAGAATGGTGTGAAAAACAAAAAACAAACAGAGTGAGCGACGGTTCTGTGGGTGGAAACGCCTTGGTGATAAGAGCGGTCAGAGGAAAATGGCCAGATTGGTTCGAGCTGCCAGGACTCATATAATCACTCTTTACAACAGGGATCGAAACGGGAATTTGGGAGCACTGGTCCATTTGGACCGGTGCCTCTCAGAGGCACTGGTCTATATTTATAATTACAAATTTCAAGCCAATTTTATATATTTATTCATATAATACAACCATATTATACATGAGTGATCAATTTCAACTGTCTATAAACTTCTTCCTCAGTCATCTCATTATCATCACAATCTTCGAAACCCTCATCCAGATCATCATCATCATCTATCGGGTCATACACCACATCATGCTGCGCCTCCTCGTCATCTTTATCTTCCACCTCCTCATTCTGTCTCTCCTGGGGCTCTACATCTCCTGCCACATACTCCCTCTCATCACCTGCAGGCTGAGCAATCGCATGCTCTAAGACTACGTTCAGACTGCACCCTGAAACGACCCATATCCGATTTTTTTGCCCATATGCGACCTGTATCCGATTTGTTATTGACAGTCTGAACGACACAGACCCGATTTTTTCACATGCGACCCAGGCCGCTTGGATATGTGGTCCTAATTCCGATGCATATCCGTTATTTTCACATGCGACTGCAGTCTGACCGGACAGGTCGCATTCATGCGACCTACACGTCATCAACAAGAGACAAACGTCACTATTCTGCGTTGGCTAATCCCGCCTCTTTGGTGGAAAACAACAACATTTGTACAGTTTTCAGAATTTAAATAGACTTTTATAGAATTGATCAAGCTAATGGTGGATTTGGTAGGGACCTGGATGTTGATCTGTTAGCCTGATTAAATAAAACAGTTTCTATAACTGATTTATAACTTAAACCATCCTGTATTACAAGATTATAAGATTGTTCTGGAAATTTCCAGTAATTTGACACCTTCGGTCTCATTAGTCTGCTGTCCACATTAATCAGATTATTGTGTGAGTTCTGCCACCGCCACAAAAACCACATCGCCAGGTCTCGCCTCATCTCCATAGCAAACTGCACTGGTGTTTCTGCACCTTGAGCCAGCGCTGAGAGAAGTTGCAGAATTCAGCTGGCTATAAACAATCTAAATAAATATTTATAAAAATGTAGAAAAAGTTTATTAATATGACGAAATAAATATGTGCAAATTATTAAGCTTGAATTAAGAGTTTGGTAATACAGCGGCCGTATCCCAAATGACTGCCTACTGAAGCTCGAGTGCACTATATAGAGTTTAAAAATCCATTACTTCCTAGTAACATGTAGTGCACTTGTATAGAAATTAGAGAGACATTTAGGAGTCAACCCTCGTTACCAGGCTACACGTTTTCATTTCAGTTCAGAAACAAAAACACACACGAGACCTCACACTTTAACACTAACCAGATAATTAAACAAACAAACAAAAAAAGAAATCATTAACCTTGAAGAGTGCGCTTTTTTTGTTTACGTATTACGTAGATGTGCTTATTACGTGTCAATTTGCGCATGCGGGACACTTTTGGGTCGTTTTCCGTTCATATTGGAGATCGCATACAAGTCTCATATAACTGGTAATGTGAACGGCCTAACAAAAAAATCGGATTTCACAACAAATCGAATATGGGTCGTTTCAGATTGCAGTCTGAACGTAGTGTAATTGGCTACTCTAACACTAGGATATCAGCTTATATACTGTGAGTAGAGAAAAACAAAATGGTGGCTTTGTTACCAAGTATTTAAAAGAAACAGAAATAAGGGCCACATACTTGTTGAGCGATATCCGTTTGTTTTGATCGCTGTCAGAAATGTCAAGCCAAGGACTTTTAAACTTCGCGGGGGTCTAATCTATCTGACCAATAGCGGTTCAATTTACATTTGTCTTCACGGGCAGCAGCGAAAATGAACGGGAAGAAACGAAACTTTGCGCAGCCATGCTGCATGTAGTGGTGTATACTGCGCACGTAAACAATATGGCGGCGCCCGCGTCTATGCCAACTTGACAAATGTCTCACAAAATCTATTGAAATTATTGTAAAAAAACGGTAAAATAGACCGAGTTCTGCTTAAAATGGGCGAGAATCGTTGATAGAAACCATCGAGGCAGTGAGTAGTTTGATATATATATAGCGTGGCGAGCCAGTCGCCCACTCGGTCGAGTACATGTTGTCACTAGTCGCCCGTATCCTTTCCAACTCGCATTGGCGAGTGGACGACCGCCCGTTTCGATCCCTGTACAACCGTGGTGAGCAGAAAAGCTTCTCAGCATGCACAAAACATTGAACCTTGAGGTGAATGAGCTCCAACAGCAAAGACCTCATCAGATTCCACTCCTGTCAGCCACGAACAGGATTCTGAGGCCGTCATGGACACAGACTCTCACACAGTGGACAGATGAAGACTGGAAAAAGACCAGGCGATCTAATCTAATCCTCACCTGTCCAGCCTCTGTCAGACAGATCAACATTTTGGAATGACCCAGTCAGAGCCCAGATCTAAATCACACTGAGAACTTGTGGAATGATTGGAAGAGGGATGTGTGCAGGAGATCTACTTGCAAAGAAAAGTGGAATAGAACTGCCAGATAAAGATATGCCTGGTTGATAGACTCTTACCTAGCGAAAAAAATAAAGAGTGCTGTACACACTTGTGCAATCAGGGTTTTTTTTGTTTGGTTTTTTTGTATATTTGTATGTCTTTCTTAGCAACAGGACAGCCAGGAGGAGTTTAAGAAGACATGGAATCCACGCTTTACGCTCCGGAGCCACTTTGATGCTATCCGATCCCTGACCTTTCACCCTTCTCAGCCTGTGCTGTTGACAGCTTCAGAGGATGGAACACTAAAGCTCTGGAATTTGAACAAGACAATGCATTCAAAAAAGTGAGCTCTCACTCCTAACATCTATTGTTTGTCTATAACTGAAATATACTCAGCAAAAATAAAAACTTGACACTCATTATTTTTCAAATAGTGTTTAGAAACTTTTCTTGAAAGAGTTCTTGTTGTGATCATGGTTAAATGCATTGTCAAGGGCATTACGTCACACATTCATTCTACTGGTCGGGCCTACGTAGCACGTGCGAGAGCACTGCACGCTAAAATCACGTTTCCACGTGACACAAGTGACGTGACCTATTGATACACGTGCAATTGATCTCACGGTAGCAGAGTAGAGTGTCATCTCAGAAAAACAAGGTTTTATGGTTAATTATTCGTTAATTTGCAATGCCACGACTGTCAAACATTCAGCGTGAACGTGCCATTGGCATGCTGAATACGGGAACATCCGTCACTGACGTTGCGAGGGTTATGGGATGCAGTCGACAGACCATCCATAATCTCCAGACACGTCTCCATCAAACTGGCACCACTGGAACCACTGGAACCCTCCACAGAACTTGCAGGAGCTTGGCGCCATGTTGGTACAAATATGGCGGCGCATTCCCCAAGCTGTGTTCAGACGCATCATCCAATCCATGAGGAGACGTTGTATCGCAGTTGTGAACACCCATGGAGGACACACCCGATATTGACATGATTTCATTAAGTTGTGACTCGCAGTTTTTGATCATGGACATTGTCGTCGCATTTCCAGTGGAACCGATTCCATGACAAACATGATCTGTATGCTATAGCATCTTTAATGACAAGATAATTGAATACAATCGTTATTTCAAACCTATTTTCCAAAATGTTCGAATTATTGACTTTGAAACGAGTGTAAAGTTTTTATTTTTGTTGAGTATATATAATGGTGTGTGGCAGAGGGGGTGGAGCAAGGAGGCGGATCGAACCAACAGGCAACGCATGATGATTCTTACCTGTGTGTTATTACCAGAAACTTGTGTGAGAGCAAACTCCAGCAGCTCTCTCGCTCTCTCTCTCTCTGGCTCAGGGCACCTTCTGAAAGGAAAAACAACACGCATAAAAATAGTGCTCATGTTATTATACATTTCCTGTATTAAGTAATCTACTTTATTTTAATAAGAGGTCATTTCAGGGTAATAGTGAAGGAACAGATTTATTTCAGCTTTTATTGACAAAAATTTCAGTGGGCCAGAAGTTTACATAACCTTTATTAGTATTTGGTGGCGTTACCGTTTAATTTTAAACTTGAATCAAATCTTTGAGGAACCTTCCACACGCTTCTCACAATACTTTGCTGGAATTTCTACCTTCCTGACAAAATCAGTGTAAACAGTCAATATTGTTGGCCCTAGGGCTGCGTACCGGTACTGTACCGTGAAAATCGATTCGGTACAGGTCCAAAATACCGGATTATGAAGTATCGGTACTGTACCGATATAAATTTACACCTGAAGATGCGTAAATCCTACCACAAAGACGAAAATTTAGCACTGGAAAAGACATAAAATGCCGTGCTGAAACTTGAAATCAGAGCCATCTTTGATTTGAGATCTTCTCGCCACAGTCTCACGAGACATTGCGAGAGCTTGGCTGATCCAGCGTTCTGATTGGTCAAAAAGACTCAAAAGCAGGTCAGCCATTTTTCCTTTGCTGGCATTGGCAGTCTTTGCTGCTTTGTGTAATTTTGCCGCGTAAGTTAAAGGCCGCGGACTGCGCGTAGTCTGTAGTACTCTAGTGTAGTCACTTCTCGCTGTGAGACAACTTATGACTTTTTGTCCCAAGTTAACTATAGGGTGACTGAGAAGTGAGGTAGGAAACCTAGTTATGTTCGGTTTTCTTTGAATAAAGATACTGACAAGTTGTCAACAGTTTATTAATGTTTCTGTCATTATTAAAGAAGTTCAGAAGAATTTGTCAAATTGTTCAGGTACAGGTATGGACCTGTACCTAAACCTCTGTACCGGTACCTGTACCTGATGTTACGTTTAGGTACGCAGCCCTAGTTGGCCCCCTTGTTCAGTTCATTCCACAGATTTCCCATGTGGCTTTGTGATGGCCACTCCAGTCATTCTGGATAATGTCTTGAGGTTTTGATTAAATGTTTTTACCTCATGATGACATCCATTTTCTGAAGTGCTCCAGTCCCTTTTCCAGCAAAACACCCTTAGCACATGATGCTGCCACTCCCATGCTTCACAGCTGGGATGGTGTTCTTCATGTTAAAGGGTAAATTCAGGAGCAAGATCAATGTAATTCTCCTATTTTATATTAAACTTTGGTCAAATATCTGTCACATTCTGCATCCTCTGCAATTTTTTTACCTTGCACAATACCAGAAAAATTCAGTTGAAATCGAGCCATTTGAGGCGAATTGGTCCGCCTCTGAAAAAACTTGGCATTTGGATTTCCCGGGAAACATTGATTTTCGTGACGTCATCTGCGGGACGCCTCCTTCTGAATCCTACATCAGCGCTGGTTTGTTTATGAGAAAATGACTCTTCCATGAAGGTCATATTTGTTCAGGTGTCACTGCATAGTAGAACAGTGCACCATCACTCCAGGGTCTGCTAAATCTTTCTGAAGGTCTTTTGCAGTCAAACAGGGGTTTTTATTTGCTTTTCTAGCAATCCAATGAGCAGTTCTTTCAGAAAGTTTTCTTCATCTTCCAGACCTCACCTTGATCTCCACTGTTTCTGTTAACTGCCATGTCTTAACATTACGATCTGAGGAAACAGCTACCTGAAAACACTTTGCTATGTTCTTGTAGCTTCTCCTGCTTTGTGAGCATCAATTATTTTGTTATTCAGAATGCGAGGGAGTTGCTTAGAGGAGCCCATGGCTGTTGATTTTAGGGACAAGTTTGAGGAGTCAGAGAATTTATACAGCTTTGAAATCTGCATCATCTGACCTTTCCTAATGAAGAATTTGAACAAGCCACAGCTCAATGAGCTAATTAAGGTCTGGAACCTTGGTAAAAGTTACCTGAGAACTCAAATGTATTGGGGTGCCCAAACTTTCGCATGGCGTTCCTTTTCTTTTTTTCACTCTCCAATTGTACAAAACAAAAATAATACACAAATCTTGCAGAAAACGCTGAAAAGAAATGTGTCATCTTTACGTTTATGCCTTTTGGTGATTAGTTCATCTTCTGCTCACTTAACTATTCACAGTAACAGACATTTTCAGTGGGGCGGCACGGTGGTGTAGTGGCTAGCGCTGTCGCCTCACAGCAAGAAGGTCCGGGTTCAAGCCCCGTGGCCGGCGAGGGCCTTTCTGTGCGGAGTTTGCATGTTCTCCCCGTGTCCGCGTGGGTTTCCTCCGGGTGCTCCGGTTTCCTCCAAAGACATGCAGGTTAGGTTAACTGGTGACTCTAAATTGACCGTAGGTGTGAATGTGAGTGTGAATGGTTGTCTGTGTCTATGTGTCAGCCCTGTGATGACCTGGCGACTTGTCCAGGGTGTACCCCGCCTTTCGCCCGTAGTCAGCTGGGATAGGCTCCAGCTTGCCTGCGACCCTGTAGAACAGGATAAAGCGGCTAGAGATAATGAGATGACACATTTTCAGTAAAGGTGCCCAAACTTTTGCATGTTTTGTACAAAACAAAATCTCAGAAAAATCTTGCAAGGTTGTTCATATGTACCGATCTTTTATCTTTTTTTTTTAATCATTGTCAGGAGTGCAGCACTGGATGTTGAACCTATTTACACTTTTCGAGGACATAGGTGAGTATTAGATTCAGCTGTCAATATGAGGTCAAAGTTTGATTCATGTTAGAATCAGACAGATTGAATTGCATTAAAATTGAGATCCCCAGATTTCTAGTAAAAGGTCTGTGTGTGTGTGTGTGTGTGTGTGTGTGTGTGTGTGTGTGTGTGTGTGTGTGTGTGTGTGTGTAGTGGAGCAGTCCTCTCTCTAGCCATGGGTGAGGAAGGGAAGTACTGCTACAGTGGAGGTCTGGATGGAAGCATACGTTGTTGGAAAAGTCCAGATCTTAATGTGGATCCTTATGACAACTATGGCAAGTCTACAGCATGGTTACTCATGTATATAGCCTTTTACAGTTACGTTTTAAGCAGTGTAAGGTTTGCTCAAATGTTGCAACTCAGCAGGGCTGAAATTTAAACTCTCAACATCCCAGTCAACAGGGCACTGTCATGCTGGAACTGGTTTGGGCTGAGCTGCTTAGTTCCAGCGAAGGGAAATCATAAGTCTACAGTATGCAAAGACATTCTTGACAGTTTTGTGCTTTTAACTTGTGGAAACAGTTTGGGGAGGAACCATATACAGGCGTGATGGTCAGGTGTCCACATACTTTTGGCAGTCCAATGTATATCTAGTACCTCTTCCAATAAATGACAAAAGATTTTCAAAGTCATAATATGTGCTATGACTGTCCAATTATTAGTGCATTTCTAACACTTGTTTGTTGCTCCAGGTCCATTTCTATTTTTATTTTGCCATATTTGGTATAATTTCAAAAATGTTTTGGATAACTAAACTCTAAAGCATTTGCATTTATTTTAGTGCTGTCAAGCGATTAAAATATTTAATCGCGATTAATGTCGCGACTGTCATAGTTAACTCGCGATTAATCGCAATTTAATCGCACATTTTTGTCACACGAAAAACCATTGTAATTCTCTTACCAGCATAAAAAAGTGAATGGGCTTGTTTTGTACCAATGTTTTTCTTATTGCAAAGCATAACACGTCTTGACACAGCCACCGCAAACTGAAACCTAAGCTGAGCACCGTGGCTCTTCGTCCCGAGACTAACAAGAGAACCATGAGTGAAGTGATCTACTGCTTGAGTTAGTCTATCAGAGAGACAGGTTACACAGTGACGGTAGGCTTGACATGCTTGATTATAATATAAAGTACACTATTATATTAACTTTAAGTTGTTCGTTGATAAATATTGCATTGAATCTGATCTTTACTGTTTCAGCTCACTTAACACATTTTGTACTTTTACACTTTCTGCCTGTTGATGCGTCGCGCTGTCCAATCAGAGGCGGCCAAATTTGCATATTACAGGAAGGATTTCTGGGATAGCATTGAGTTTACAGTTCAGAGGGATCTGGCTTCTTTAGACGCTGTCTTCTTAAAACTGAATAAATATTTAAAAAGAGCCAAATGAGCCAGTCTTTTGAACGGCTCTTTTCAAAGAACGGATCACAAAGATGCGGATCCCATCAAAGAGCCATAAATCCCATCTCTACTAGCGCGCCCTGCCCGCGCTGGTTCTTTGGGCGAGGAGGGCAGAGGACTCTGGCTGTGCGGGGCGTGGCATTACAGTCTAGCTGCTATCGTTTTTCTAAGCAAAGTCTCTGTTCCAAGTTCCTGGCAGTTTCAAAAGCTTATGAAAAACCTACATCATGTCACAGAGCGTTAATCTTGCGATAAAAAAATTATCGCCGTTAAAATTGAGTCAAGTTAACGCGTTAATAACGCAACATTTTTGACAGCACTAATTTATTTGCATGTTATTCACGAAAATTTCATAAACAGAGCTTTGGAGTGGCTGAAGTTAGAGGGAGCGAAAAAATATTTGACTTTACACCTTCGCCCATGTAAAGTCTAAAGCATTTTATAAAAGCATTTGAAAAGAAAGTTCATTATAAACGGTTTTTGAAATGTTGTCCATGAGATTTCAGACCTGGGTTGGTGTGCCCACTCATCACATGTCTCCAGTAATGATCATAAGTATGTTACAATTAAAAAATAAAACGTACTGTTTAGATTTTGTGGCTGAAATATTCCTCACTGATTCAGCGTGCTCAAGTGGGTTCGAGTCTTGTACTTTTTAAAAATCGATTTTATTGGTTAAAAAACAAGAAATGTATGAAAAGTTATAGGACATAAATATAAGTTCGTGACGGATCATAAGTGATGCTCATTTTATTGCAGATGTTACTGCACTCATAATGCTCAAATTTTTTTTTTTAATCTTATGCACTTAAGTACTTTCTCAAAATTATGGCACAGTCACACCACATGAATATTTTTATGACCATGGCCAATATGTTGAGGAAAAATCCCTAAATTCATACCGGTGCTTTTTTTTTTTACATAAATACAGTCAGTTACATAAATATTTGGATATTGATGTTATTTTCGCTGCCTACCACAGTATTTCAGAGTTGAAATTAAAACATGAATAGCAGTTCAAAGTGCAGACTTTCAGCTGGAACTGAAAGTAATCGGACAATTGCCTGCTCAGCTGTTCCATGTCCAGGTGTGTGTTATTCCTCTCATTATTATATCCCCGCTCCGAAGGAGGGGGGTATACTGTTTTTTGTTTTTTTTTAACCTCTGTCCATTCGTCCGTATCTCCGTCCATCCGAAACACCCTTTTTCTCAGCAACTGCAAATCACAACTGCTTGATATTTGGTACCAAGCTTCAGCTTGGGGTTCTGTACCGTTTATACCATTTTCAGGTCTGTCGGACATCAACTTCCTGTTTACTGACTGAATGTATTTACGAAACATATAGGGTGGATTTACAAAATTTTCCTAACACTTTTCTCAGCAACTACAGATCACAGCTACTTGATATTTGGTACTGAGCTTCAGCTTGGGGTTCTGTAGTGTGTATACCGTTTTCAGGTCTGTCACACATCGACTTCCTGTTTACCGACTGAATGTATTTACGAAACATATAGGGTGGATTTACAAAATTTTTGCAACACTTTTCTCAGCAACTACAAATCACAACTGCTTGATTCATAATTAGTGTCCTATTTCTTCGATTACTTGCATTCTGATATAAGCGAGAGCGGGGGTATACGTAAGTGAGCAGTAGCTCACAGATGATTTTGTTTTACCTACAAGTAAGCCTATAAAAAGCTCTAGAGTTGATTTTAAGTGTGGCATTAGCATTTGGATTCTCATCTCATCTCATTATCTCTAGCCGCTTTATCCTTCTACAGGGTCGCAGGCAAGCTAGAGCCTATCCCAGCTGACTACGGGCAAAAGGCGGGGTACACCCTGGACAAGTCGCCAGGTCATCACAGGGCTGACACATAGACACAGACAACCATTCACACTCACATCTACGGTCAATTTAGAGTCACCAGTTAACCTAACCTGCATGTCTTTGGACTGTGGGGGAAACCGGAGCACCCGGAGGAAACCCACGCGGACACGGGGAGAACATGCAAACTCCTCACAGAAAGGCCCTCGCCGGCCCCGGGGCTCGAACCCAGGACCTTCTTGCTGTGAGGCGACAGCGCTAACCACTACACCACCGTGCCGCCCCATTTGGATTCTGTTGCTGTTAATTTTCAACATGAAATCCAAAGTGCTGTCACTCCCAGTGAAGCAAAACTTCATGAACCTGAGAAATCGAAACAAACCCATCAGAGAGATGGCAAAACATTATATGTGGCCAAATCAACAGTTTAGTGCATTCTTAAAGAGATAGAATATATTGGTAAGCTCAGGAACACCAAAAACTCCAAAGACCATGGGAAATAAATGTGGTGGATGACAGAAGAATTCTTTCCCTCCTGGTGAAGAAAAACCTTTTCACAACAGTTGGCCAGATCAAGGACAACCTCCAGGAGGTCAGTGTTTTGGTGTCAACAATCAAGAGAAGACTCCACCAGAATTACCCCATAATGTAAACTAGTTATAAACCTCAAAATTAAAAACCAGATTCTGGTTTGCACAAAAGAAACATATATAAAGCCCTGACACTTAAAACCTGGAACTGGTTTCTCTTCTGTTTATTGATGTGACAAAAGCAGTCGTATGAATTCTGAAATGTATGGGGCGATATTGTCTGCTCAGATTCAGCCAAATGCTTCAAAACTCATTGGACAACCCATCACAGTACAGATGGAGAATGACCAGAAACTTACTTTGAAAGCAACTCAAGACTTCTTGAAAGCACAGCTGTGGAATGTTCTGCAATGGCCAAGTCAATCCCGTGACCTGAATCCAATGACCCTAACCCATAACTACGTTGCTTGTTTACCGCAATGCATTATGGGTGATACCTGGGTTCAGCTCCGCTGTATTGTTTACTTTCGCCTTTGTTAAACACTGCATTGTTCTGTCTAACTGGTTTTAACCATGCTGCCTAAAGGGAATTGCCATGTGCCCTACTGTGTCTCCACAATAAAGAGGACACCTAAGTTGAGCTTTTATCAGCTGCCAGTCAAGAAGAAGAGAAGAAAGAAATGGATAAGTTTAATTTGCAATGAAAACCTTCTAACTGAATCGAAGTGTTTGTAGCTTACATTTCTTTGGTGGGAAAAAGACGTACGAGTACTTAAACTGTGACCCAGCAATATTTCCACGGTCTGCGGAACGGCCTTCGGTTATAGAAGATTATAACAATCGACACTGTTCATCGTCTGAAACTAGCGATATTCCAAAGCCTGTAAAACAAAGAAGCATTCTTTGGCCTTTGCCTCTCAACATACCGAAGCACTCGGCAGCCGAATGAGCCTGTCGGACTAATAAAACTCCCAAACCACCAAGGGTTCTCTTTCGGGTATGCGTAATGTTCAGTGTACCTTACTAGCGGCATTTATTGAAGAAAATGCATTTATACTGAACATGACACGGCAGATCAGCGGGCTTCCAAAGTTTTTTTTTTTTTGTAATGTTTCCTGATATCAAGTTTTATTTAACTAATCACTCATTTATCACTTGGACTGTTATCCGCCCACAAATCCCCTGCGAGAGCGCTGCTCCGCGCCAATTCCCGATATTCAGATAGATTTGTTTTCTACAACCCCGATTCCAAAAAAGTTGGGACAAAGTACAAATTGTAAATAAAAATGGAATGCAATAATTTACAAATCTCAAAAACTGATATTGTATTCACAATAGAACATAGACAACATACCAAATGTCGAAAGTGAGACATTTTGAAATTTCATGCCAAATATTGGCTCATTTGAAATTTCATGACAGCAACACATCTCAAAAAAGTTGGGACAGGGGCAATAAGAGGCTGGAAAAGTTAAAGGTACAAAAAAGGAACAGCTGGAGGACCAAATTGCAACTCATTAGGTCAATTGGCAATAGGTCATTAACATGACTGGGTATAAAAAGAGCATCTTGGAGTGGCAGCGGCTCTCAGAAGTAAAGATGGGAAGAGGATCACCAATCCCCCGAATTCTGCGCCGACAAATAGTGGAGCAATATCAGAAAGGAGTTCAACAGTGTAAAACTGCAAAGAGTTTGAACATATCATCATCTACAGTGCATAATATCATCAAAAGATTCAGAGAATCTGGAAGAATCTCTGTGCGTAAGGGTCAAGGCCGGAAAACCATACTGGGTGCCCGTGATCTTCAGGCCCTTAGACGGCACTGCATCACATACAGGCATGCTTCTGTATTGGAAATCACAAAATGGGCTCAGGAATATTTCCAGAGAACATTATCTGTGAACACAATTCACCGTGCCATCCGCCGTTGCCAGCTAAAACTCTATAGTTCAAAGAAGAAGCCGTATCTAAACATGATCCAGAAGCGCAGACGTCTTCTCTGGGCCAAGGCTCATTTAAAATGGACTGTGGCAAAGTGGAAAACTGTTCTGTGGTCAGACGAATCAAAATTTGAAGTTCTTTATGGAAATCAGGGATGCCGTGTCATTCGGACTAAAGAGGAGAAGGATGACCCAAGCTGTTATCAGCGCTCAGTTCAGAAGCCTGCATCTCTGATGGTATGGGGTTGCATTAGTGCGTGTGGCATGGGCAGCTTACACATCTGGAAAGACACCATCAATGCTGAAAGGTATATCCAGGTTCTAGAGCAACATATGCTCCCATCCAGACGACGTGTCTTTCAGGGAAGACCTTGCATTTTCCAACATGACAATGCCAAACCACATACTGCATCAATTACAGCATCATGGCTGCGTAGAAGAAGGGTCCGGGTACTGAACTGGCCAGCTTGCAGTCCAGATCTTTCACCCATAGAAAACATTTGGCGCATCATAAAACGGAAGATACGACAAAAAAGACCTAAGACAGTTGAGCAACTAGAATCCTACATTAGACAAGAATGGGTTAACATTCCTATCCCTAAACTTGAGCAACTTGTCTCCTCAGTCCCCAGACGTTTACAGACTGTTGTAAAGAGAAAAGGGGATGTCTCACAGTGGTAAACATGGCCTTGTCCCAACTTTTTTGAGATGTGTTGTTGTCATGAAATTTAAAATCACCTAATTTTTCTCTTTAAATTATACATTTTCTCAGTTTAAACATTTGATATGTCATCTATGTTCTATTCTGAATAAAATATGGAATTTTGAAACTTCCACATCATTGCATTCCATTTTTATTTACAATTTGTTCTTTGTCCCAACTTTTTTGGAATCGGGGTTGTAGATAAAGTTTAACTGGTGCAATATAAGTCCTCAGAAATGAGACATTCTGAGGTTCGATGTTGTTGTTGTACAGTGTGGTAGACTCGATCTAGACTCTGACCTTCTCACCAAGCTTGATTTGAATTCAGATTTTCCTGCTGTAAACCCTCGATATGTTCTCCATCTCTATAAATCACCAATTTCATTGTCTTCCACAACGGAGCATTGCAAAATCACTCCTCTCACATCACATCGCTCTCACGTAAAATTGATCTGACATCCGTCACATTGCTCAACTACCGACCCTGGCTATCCCCCACAATGCATTGCGGTAAACAAGTGATGACGTAGTTATGCTCGGGGGCTATTGAGCATGCATTTCACTTGGTGAAGGCAAAATACCCCAACAATAAAAAGGAGCAGGAGACGGCTACAGTAAATTCCTGGAAGACCAACAGCAGGGAAGAAATCCAGCATTTGGTCATGTCTGTGGGTTCCAGGTTTCAGGCAGTCAATGATGTCATTCATCTGATTTGGATGTAAAATGCCTTCAAATTAAAGTTGAACATCTGTACAGGCTATTTTTCTAGTGATTTTATATTTTCATGAATAATATTCACTGATCGGGGCAGCACGGTGGTGTAGTGGTTAGCGCTGTCGCCTCACAGCAAGAAGGTCCTGGGTTTGAGCCCCGGGGCCGGCGAGGGCCTTTCTGTGCGGAGTTTGCATGTTCTCCCCGTGTCCGCGTGGGTTTCCTCCGGGTGCTCCGGTTTCCCCCACAGTCCAAAGACATGCAGGTTAGGTTAACTGGTGACTCTAAATTGACCGTAGGTGTGAGTGTGAATGGTTGTCTGTGTCTATGTGTCAGCCCTGTGATGACCTGGCGACTTGTCCAGGGTGTACCCCGCCTTTCACCTGTAGTCAGCTGGGATAGGCTCCAGCTTGCCTGCGACCCTGTAGAAGGATAAAGCAGCTAGAGATAATGAGATGAGATGAATATTCACTGATCACTGAATATTAAACACCTGCCTGTATGTATACATGATATTCCAAATATCAAAAACAAATTCCATCGATTGGATAAGATTTTGAACTTTGTTTTTGTGCTTGTGTTTTTTTTTTTTCTGATATAAAATACAGACCAAGGTGTTGAGAGTGCTGTGTTATTAGGACATGAGGACTCGGTGTGGGATCTTGCGTATTCGTCCAACCTAAAACGCCTGGCCTCCTGCTCAGCAGACGGCACTGTGCGTATCTGGGATGCTCAGAGCTCCACACCCTGTATAACTGTTTTTAACAAAGAGAAAGGTGGGTGTGTAATCTGTCTGTCATATACTACACATGTGCTCGGGCAGAAAGCAGATGATAATGAATGTGGAATTGTTAAAATGCCTTGTGTATATCTTACTGTCTCAGGTCTAGTCATTCCTAGTCTGCAAGTATTCCATGAGTAATTTTTTTTTCTTTTAATATGAAAACTAATTTATACTGTATTTCTATAATTAATTCAGCATGAATAAATAATAAAAAATATCTTATTAACCTTCTAAAAACAGCAACTCGCTTCAGGTATTTATCGAGAAACATGTACACTACCGTTCAAAAGTTTCGGGTCACCCAGACAATTTTGTGTTTTCCATGAAAAGTCACACTTTTATTTTCCACCATAAGTTGTAAAATGAATAGAAAATATAGTCGAGACATTTTTCTGGCCATTTTGAGCATTTAATCGACCCCACAAATGTGATGCTCCAGAAACTCAATCTGCTCAAAGGAAGGTCAGTTTTATAGCTTCTCTAAAGAGCTCAACTGTTTTCAGCTGTGCTAACATGATTGTACAAGGGTTTTCTAATCATCCATTAGCCTTCTGAGGCAATGAGCAAACACATTGTACCATTAGAACACTGGAGTGAGAGTTGCTGGAAATGGGCCTCTATACACCTATGGAGATATTGCACCAAAAACCAGACATTTGCAGCTAGAATAGTCATTTAGCACATTAGCAATGTATAGAGTGGATTTCTGATTAGTTTAAAGTGATCTTCATTGAAAAGAACAGTGCTTTTCTTTCAAAAATAAGGACATTTCAAAGTGACCCCAAACTTTTGAATGGTAGTGTATGTTTATAGAGTACATTGATTGTCATGCTAGGAACAAATGGTGTATATATGAGAAACGAGTTCGAGTTTCAGAGTAAACGGTGTACATTTTTCTTCTCAAGCTCTCAAAAAACAAAACTTTCTCTACGACAGAACATGGAACTCCTACTTCTGTTGCCTTTGGGAACGTCGACCTGTCCCAGGCTGTTGTGTCCTTTGATACTGGTGAGACTGTCCTCTACGACCTCAACACAGAGCAAAGCATCATGGTCCTAGAGACCCAGACAAAGGATGGTGAGCAAGATGAATTAAATCAATTGCTTAACTCCGTCTACTCCGTAGACCCTTGGAAAGGGACAGATTTTTCATAAAAGATGGCGGATGCCTTCATGCCTATAATTAGTCACTTTGGTGATTTCAGTTCGTTTATTTTAAAATACGTTCATACTGAACACAAGCAGTCCTTTTTACCTTTACTTTTCTAAACCTGAATATTGTAATGATTTACGTCCTCATGATCCAGTGTCCTACAGAAAAGAATGGGTTCCCTATTGAGATTCTTCCTCATGTTTTCTCCAGGAGTTTTTCTTACCACTGTCGCCTCTTGTTTGCCCATTAGGGATTTAAATCTACATCTGGATTATTGTAAAGCTAGTTTTTGAAAATGTCTCTTGTTAAAAACACTCTAAAAATCAAAAACAATTGAACGTTGCATCTGCAAAATCCTTTCTTTAAAAAAAAGGATGTTTTCCCAGTGTTTTTCTTTTTCCAAAGAACATGAGTAAAATCAGTTGCAGTTGAAATCAAACAATCTATCAGCTAATCTTATCTCTGGAAACTCATAAGTTTGAAAGCTCCACTGCAGTAACTGGTCCTGATTTTTCGTGAAATATGCAGTTGGTTGGTGCAGTGTGTTCCGCGGTGTTCTATTGAAGATCATCACAGTATATTTTTAAAAACTGTACTGACACAATTTCACATGATAATGAGAAAAATATTACCTCATCCCATGTCCTGAATGACCACCTATTACATCTCACGGGATTATCAGGGATGAGTTTTTTCCGCTTTCCGGCGGATTTCCGCTTTTTCTGAGTAAAAATCGACCTTTTTATATTATGCCAAATCCGTTGAGATTTTTTTTCATTTATTGAGGGGGGTTGGGGTATGTTCCTTCGTGATACTCAAGCGTAATTCATTCCTACGACGATGTTACATGTTTACATTTTCGCCATCTTTAGTCTCGCCAAGTCTCGTGGTAGAATCCGTGTTCTCAACAATGTAATTGGCCAAAACATCGATGGCGAGAGCATGATAGCCAATCATAAGTTCTTACAAAAGTACCCACATCCGTTCTATTTTATCGAAACTTGCAACTTGCACATGTTCATCGTCGCTGCTCTTCAAAAATACGTTTCTCTTTCGTATCGGCTTTTTTTTTTTTAAAGTTTATCCCATAAACTTAGCATTCGTTTGATTTAATACATTGAACATGTATATGATGGTAAATCTGAATTAATGCTGACAGTTTTGAAAACTTTAAATATTTCAAAAGACTTTTTGAAGAAATCATATGCAACTAATGAGGACATAGGGAGAAAAGGTCAGTCACCCTAAGAAATTTTATTTAATATATGAACATTTTGATAATTAATAGAACTTAAGTTTAATGTGAATTTAGTTTGTCATTTTTGTTGATCATGAATTATAGCCATTCCCTTGAATGTAGAATGTGATTTTATTTTGAATTCAAACAATACTCCTATTGATTTGATACACATTTTCATGTAAATATATAAAAAAGACAACAGATTTTTTTTTAATCTACTACAGCTCAGATTGCAGGAAAAGTGGTTTGAAAGGCCTTATTTTTCAAAATTTTCCTGGGGGGGGGTATCCCTCCCAGACCCCCTGTTGGCTTCGTTTTCTGCTTTTTTGATGACCACCCACTCTCATCCCTGGATTATAGAGCTGCACATTAGTCATACATAATCTGTGTGTGTACATCAATATCATATTTCCGTGTTTGTTGGACTCTGCAGGCAATCAACTGATTAACTGTGTGGTCAGCCATCCATCCCAACCAATCTCAATCACTGCCCACGAGAACCGTACCATCCGCTTCATGGACAACAAGACAGGTGTGTTTTTGTTTGTGGGTATGTAAAGGAGTATCTTAGTTGCGAATCACATTTTTGTGGGGCAGCTACCATTAATAACACAAGCATTTCCTGTTGTATTTGGGAATGGACGACAGAAGCCATTTCATTCTACTGTCTAATTGTCTGCACACCTGTTTATCCAAAACGGCAAGATGGGTTTTTAAAAATTCCCTGTTAAATGTGAACATCACTTCAAAGAACCACAAGAGAAATTGAAGTTACAGTGTCTTGCAAAAGTATTCATCCCCCTTGGTGTTTGTCCTGTTTTGTCATGTTACAAGCTGGAATTAAAATGGATTTTTTGGGGGTTAGCACCATTTGATTTACACAACATGCCTACCACTTTAAAGGTGCATTTTTTATTTATTGTGACACAAACAATAATTAAGATGAAAAAAATGAAATCGGGAGTGTGCATTGGTATTCTCCCCCCCCCCCCCCAGCCAATACTTTGGAGCAGTTGGAGTTGGAACTGCTCCAACTCCTTCAAGTTAGATGGGTTGCGTTGGTGTACAGCAATCTTCAAGTTATGCCACAGGTTCTCAATTGGATTGAGGTCTGGGCTTTGACTAGGCCATTCCAAGACATTTAAATGTTTCCCTTTAAAGCACTCCAGTGGAGCTTTAGCAGTATGTTTAGGGTCATTGCCCTGCTGGAATGTGAACCTTCGTCCCAGTCTCAAACCTCTGGCTGAGTCAAACAGGTTTTCCTCCAGAATTGCCCTGTATTTAGTGCCATCCATCTTTCCTTCAGTCCTGATCAGCTTTCCTGTCCCTGCAGATGAAAAACATCCCCACAGCATGATGCTGCCACCACCATGCTTCACTGTAGGAATGGTGTTCTCAGGGTGTTGGGTTTGTGCCACACATGGTGTTTCCCATGATGGCCAAAAAGATCAGTTTTAGTCTCATTTGACCAGAGAATCTACTTCCATGTGTTTGGGGAGTCTGCCACATGCTGTTGGGCAAACTCCAAATGTGTTTTCTTATTTTTATTTTTTTTTATTTAAGCCCCACTCTGTGGAGTGTACAGCTTAAAGTGGCCCTATGGACAGATACTCCCGTCTCTGCTCTGGATCTTTGCAGCTCCTTCAGTGTTATCTTTGGTGTCTTTGTTGCATTTCTGATGAATGCCCTCCTCACCCGGTCTGTGAGTTTTGGTGGGTGGCTTTCTCTTGTCAGGTTTGTAGTGGTGCCATGTTCTTTCCAATTTGCTATAATGGATTTAATGGTGCTCCCTGGAATATTCAAAGTTTGGGATATTCTTTATAACCCAACCCTGATCTATACTTCTCCACAACTTTGTCTCTGACCTGTTTTGAGGCTCCTTGGTTTTCATGTTGCTTGCTTAGTAGTGTTGCAGAGTCAGGGTCCTTCCAGAACAGGTTGATTTATACAGACATCATGTGACGGATCATGTGACACTTTGATTGCACACAGGTGGATCTTAATCAACTAATTATGTGACTTATGAAGTGAATTGGTTGGAGCAGCTCTTATTTAGGGGTTTCATACGAAAGGGGGTGAATACCTATGCACACTCCAGATTTCTGTTTTTTCATCTTAATTATTGTTTGTGTCACAATCAAACAACTATTTTCACCTTTAAAGTGGTCGGCATGTTGTGTAAATCAAATGGTGCTAACCCTCCAAAATTCCATTTTAATTCCAGCTTGTAATGCAACAAAACAGGACAAACACCAAGGGGGATGAATACTTTTGCAAGACACTGCACTAAACTGTATAGAAATTTTTTCCCCCTCCTTCTTCCCTTCTATCTTGTGTAATTTATACTTTTCTGCCCATTTGCCAACAGGGAAGGTCATTCACTCCATGGTGGCTCATCTCGATGCCGTCACCTGCCTTACCACTGACCCTAAAGGCAGTTACCTCATCTCTGGCAGTGAGTATAACAACATACTTCCTTCTCTTAATCTGAATCAAACATCAGTTGTTTGTTAAAAGATCTTTAAAACATACAGTATACATTATATACATTGTAATGTTTATTTGCCCCATGCACATTTTAGCCATACTGCTAGCATCACTGACAAATTAGTAACTTAAATGAAAATGTAACATGCAAAATATAAACATTTTAAAAAATACATATAATCACACAAAAGAGCTGAACCGCTCTGAGCCTCTTCGAAATGAGCCCTGACATGTATGTCAGGGCTCATTTATAGTAAGTATGAAAGGTGTGAAGGACTGTGTTGGTTTTTGCATGATGAGTAGTATTATTTATATTACCATGGTGAGAGTATCAATAAATGTCACGCCATATAATCAGGGCGTGTGGCATAATTCCAAAGTACATTATGCAACGTGGCATAAACTTCACGGATATGAGTGATTCCACGCTTATGGGTACTGAAATGGAGACATGAACTTATTCACCTAAAACCATTTCTTTTTTTACCATCAGGTCACAAAACATGTAATCTTTAATGAATGATATGTTAAAAGATAACTTTAATTTTCTGAGATGTAATAAAAACATATTTATATGCCAAAGTCAAGCCTATGAGTTCCAAAATGATGTCTGTTCCATTACTTCTGTTACGATTGTCCATCTCGCGTCTGTTACAAATTAATTACAATCTAGCTATATACCATGTTAATCTTATTGAAAGAATGTGTATGTTTATTCTACTACACATGTTTATTAATTATATTTGCTAAAACATCACCTTCCTATGTTTCAAAAAGTAATTCTACATTGTTAAAATTGAGAATATATATGTCCACAACACTTCTGTTACGTTCTGACTTTGGCATATAAATATGTTTTTATTACATCTCAGAAAATTAAAGTTATCTTTTAACATATCATTCATTAAAGATTACATGTTTTGTGACCTGATGGTAAAAAAAAGAAATGGTTTTAGGTGAATTTTTAAAAATAAGTTAATGTCCCCATTTCAGTACCCATAAGCGTGGAATCACTCATATATAACTGAAGGGGGACAGTCAGTTAGACATGCATATTGTGAGTCATTGCCGTAGTTCCTCGAACAGGTAACAGAAACTGAGGCTAATAAACCATGGATTAAAGTTTTCCGTCGTGTGACGGATTTCCGTCAACTGAACTCTCCCAAGGCCAACTGTGAGGTTGGCGCTGATCCGAGGAGAATTAAAATGACGGGTGGTTGGGTAGAGATTGGGTTATAACACTGATGTGTTGCAACACCATCAACTATCAGCAGGGTTTATTTAACTTTTTTGTTTTTGAGCCATGCTTTGTGTCGTTCATTTCCTATGTTTGATCATGTTTAAACGTTCGCTGTCTACGGTGCGGCATTAAAAAAACATGCGCTGTCAAAATTGGCTAAATACATTCCCATGTGCTTGGCGTGCTTGTGTCTGACCATTTCTGTTTTGTATTAAATTAAATCTTGCCAAAATTACTTAGTTCAAACCTGGACATGTAGAAATAGAGCATGTTAAAAAAAAAACGAAAAAATAAACCCCGGAAAGCCCGCTCCTCTGCTTCAGCCAGACTTGAAGACCTGACGATGCAATGCTTGCAGACTGTCAGAAGTAATTAGACCTAAATTTATAGCTAACAAATCAGCAGACGCCCCAACAATTATTATTTTTGTTAGGCCAGTGTGTAAGGTATGTTAGAACCGTGCCTTAGCCTACGTTATATCACAATTTATAGGACGTTTGAGGAGTTGGAGGCTGCGAGCGCAATGATGTTCCGACATGCGCTAAACTTTATTCCCTGAAAATCATACACCAGCGTTCAATGCCCCAAACAGTCAAAATGTCTAGAAGACTACGGTTAAATAATAATCATAGCCTACTAAGTTAAATTACGTCAAAACATCTGTTTCTGGCCTATGAAATGATGGAGGAACATGAGAACGAACGCAAAGTAGATAGCAGCCAACTTCACGCGATCTTTTAGGTAACTTAACACTCGTGTTGGCCACAATATTTCTCTTAATAAAATCTTGAATTGTTTTTGAAGTCGTATTCAACACAAAGTAAGGTCAAATTATAATTTTAATGTAAGCGAAGATCCAAACTTTTTTCTATATTGACGTCGAGCATAGAGGAGCATGTCATTCTGCTTTCGGTTTCGGCAGCATGGATGCGCTTTACATGAAAGAAGGCACTGATGTGTCTGCCATCGATAAAGGTGTAAAAAACAAGTGGAGGTGGGCTTGGCTGTACGAAATAGGTGAAAACGGAAAGCCATTTAGTTCATGGTGCAAAAAACTAAACATTCCAGGCGCTTGCATTTGTGTGGTTTGCCACAAAAAATAATATACGGAAGCAATGGAAAGAGAGTGCAATAAATTGAATATATTAATCCATTAATTAATTGATAATAAAGTTATCACTTCTAAGTTAACCATTCTCAGAATTTCATCGAAATCCACCCATAACCCCCCCGTAGAATTTCATCGAAATCCACCCATAACCCCCCCCGTAGAATTTCATCGAAATCCACCCATAACCCCCCCGTAGAATTTCATCGAAATCCACCCATAACCCCCCCCGTAGAATTTCATCGAAATCCACCCATAACCCCCCCGTAGAATTTCATCGAAATCCACCCATAACCCCCCGTAGAATTTCATCGAAATCCACCCATCCCCCCCGTAGAATTTCATCGAAATCCACCCATCCCCCCCCGTAGAATTTCATCGAAATCCACCCATAACCCCCCCCCGTAGAATTTCATCGAAATCCACCCATCCCCCCTGTAGAATTTCATCGAAATCCACCCATAACCCCCCCGTAGAATTTCATCGAAATCCACCCATCCCCCCCGTAGAATTTCATTGAAATCCACCCATAACCCTGCCCCCCCGTAGAATTTCATCGAAATCCACCCATCCCCCCCGTAGAATTTCATCGAAATCCACCCATCCCCCCCCGTAGAATTTCATCGAAATCCACCCATCCCCCCCCGTAGAATTTCATCGAAATCCACCCATAACCCCCCCCCATAGAATTTCATCGAAATCCACCCATCCCCCCCGTAGAATTTCATCGAAATCCACCCATCCCCCTGTAGAATTTCATCGAAATCCACCCATAACCCCGCCCCCCCCCGTAAATTTTCAGTCAAAATTTTTTTTTTTTTGCTTTAATCCATGTAATAAACAAACCTTGTTAGTATTCCTCTGACAGGGTGGATCAGTGTTATTGCACCTGCAGTCAGAATGACATCTAAATATCTTAGACATTAAATCGGGAAGGAAATGTTAAAATCTGGAACCATCACGAGCAGATCAGTTAAACTGTCATCTCTGATATAATATCACAAGTTCTGACTTCTCAGACAGCACTGCCATATGAACATCATGCCACACAAACAGGAAGTGAGGCATAATTCCATTATACAATGGTGTGATGTGCTCAAAATTCACATGTATGATCACTGATGAGGCATGAACATTCAAACAGTGATTCATTGAGCTTGCGCACTAACCAGAAAGAGGAAGTGGTTCTGAGGAAGTAATCTTTTAAAGCCTCCTCCTACTGGCTTCATCAGATTCATACCCAATCTGGGCAGCATGATGGGACATTATAAAGAGTGAATTCATGATGGAAAATAGTTGGCGATTGCTTAAAATATGTTCACCTAACATATTAATGTGGATTATTATTTTATAAGCTCAGAACTTTTTAATGTCATCGCTATAGCTTTAAAAAAAACATAGAGAAGAGCATGAAGATTTTTATTTTTCACTAAGATGCATCAAAATTGCAGCATACAGTATTTCGTCCATCGCATCAAGAAGTCTGAACTTCACGGTCACTCTATTTGTCTTTTTTTTAACCATCTTTTAAAAATGCTAACGTTCAGAGCTGCTGGCCAACACTTTAGACAGATTTTTAAAACTGGTGTTTGGCGGTGCTGCGTAACGCAGCCTGTATTGCTCATGTACTCGACCCATCATCTGGACCAATCACCGTATACTTATGCCACTCATGGTTCCTTTTGTGCTGGTGGAGAACCTACCTTGAAGTAGGAGCTGAAAAAGTTCCTGCAGTGCGGACGCACAAAAAAAGGGGCACTTCCTCCAGCAGTTTGAAGAACTATGAAAAAGTTTCTCCTGTCCGAAAGTGCCTCATCATTACAGCCATATCCGTGCATGTAAAGTTCTGACCAACTGTCACATTTAGTCTCCTCCAAGAAGAAGAATAAAATTCACAGGATTGCAGCTCATTTACGCTTCAATATTGAGTTCAAACTGACACGATTAAAAATGCAAAGTTTTGATTTTACTGATATGTTCAATAGCATGGCACCACAATTAAAAATTACACAACAGAAAGTCTTTCTTCGTTACTCCACAAGCATCATGCAGTGTACTGATATGTAGACTGCGTATTAAAAAAAAAAAAAGAAAAAAGTTTTTATCCCCCGCTGGCCGAAAGGCCCGAAGGGGGATGATGTCCGTCCATCCGTCTGTCCATCCTGGGAAGGGTGCTCACCTTCTGACATCAACTCCTCTCACAATTTTTGGACAAATTTCTCGAAGCTTGACAAAAGGCCTTGTTATATGATGGTAATACGCATATTGCAATTTCGTTTAATTTGGGCAAATTTTACCAGAGAGTTCTGGCCTTGATTATTAACAAACTTGTACTTTGACAATTTCATCAAGGTGTGCTTGCTTTCTGAAATCAACTTCCCTCACAATTTTTGGAGGGATTTCATGTAATTTGGCAAAAAGTTTTTATCCCCAGCTGGCTGAAAGGCCCGAAAGGGGATTATGTCGTGGCGATGTCCGTCCATCCCAGGAAGGGTGCTCACCTTCTGAAATCAACTTCCCTCACAATTTTGGAGGGATTTCATGTAATTTGGCAAAAAGTTTTTATCCCCCACTGGCTGAAAGGCCCGAAAGGGGATTATGTCGTGGCGATGTCCATCCGTCCATCCGTCCCAGGAAGGGTACTCACTTTCTGAAATCAAGTCCTCTCACAATTTTTGGAGGGATTTCATGTAATTTGGCAAAAAGTTTTTATCCCCCGCTGGCCGAAAGGCCCGAAAGGGGATTATGTCGTGGCGATGTCCGTCCATCCCAGGAAGGGTGCTCACCTTCTGAAATCAACTTCCCTCACAATTTTGGAGGGATTTCATGTAATTTGGCAAAAAGTTTTTATCCCCCACTGGCTGAAAGGCCCGAAAGGGGATTATGTCGTGGCGATGTCCATCCGTCCATCCGTCCCAGGAAGGGTACTCACTTTCTGAAATCAAGTCCTCTCACAATTTTTGGAGGGATTTCATGTAATTTGGCAAAAAGTTTTTATCCCCCGCTGGCCGAAAGGCCCAAAAGGGGATTATGTCGTGGCGATGTCCGTCCATCCCAGGAAGGGTGCTCACCTTCTGAAATCAACTTCCCTCACAATTTTGGAGGGATTTCATGTAATTTGGCAAAAAGTTTTTATCCCCCACTGGCTGAAAGGCCCGAAAGGGGATTATGTCGTGGCGATGTCCATCCGTCCATCCGTCCCAGGAAGGGTACTCACTTTCTGAAATCAAGTCCTCTCACAATTTTTGGAGGGATTTCATGTAATTTGGCAAAAAGTTTTTATCCCCCGCTGGCCGAAAGGCCCGAAAGGGGATTATGTCGTGGCGATGTCTGTCCATCCCAGGAAGGGTGCTCACCTTCTGAAATCAACTTCCCTCACAATTTTGGAGGGATTTCATGTAATTTGGCAAAAAGTTTTTATCCCCCACTGGCTGAAAGGCCCGAAAGGGGATTATGTTGTGGCGATGTCTGTCCGTCCATCCATCCCAGGAAGGGTACTCACTTTCTGAAATCAAGTCCTCTCACAATTTTTGGAGGGATTTCATGTAATTTGGCAAAAAGTTTTTATCCCCCGCTGGCCGAAAGGCCCGAAAGGGGATTATGTTGTGGCGATGTCCGTCCGTCCCAGGAAGGGTGCTCACCTTCTGAAATCAACTCCTCTCACAATTTTTGGAGGAATTTCACAAAGCTCGGCAGGATTCTTTGTTATACATCAGTAATACGCATATTGCAATTTCGTTCAATTCAGTCGCATTTTACCAGAGTTATGGCCGAGTTGCCAGCGAGGGATATTGTGCTCTCAGAGCACTCTTGTGTGTTTTTAAGGTACTTACGGTACCATGCTTGAAAACTCACAAAGCCATCAGAAGGGCTGAGTATCAGGGTCTGGCCAAAGATTGGTCCCGAAGGTGGTCCTGGGGCTCAGTTGCACCCCCTTTTGACAGTGAAACAATTCATAATTAGATATCTTGAACTGTGGCCTGTCAGTCGCTGCTTGCAGCTGTTTTAATAGCTAAAAGGAACAAACTTCTCTTCCCTGCTGTATCGTCTAAAATGCTCTATAACTAAGGTGGTGTTTACATTAGACCGTATCAGCGGATCATCAGATTAACGTTTTTAAAACGATTCGCGTGCACACAGCAACGCCAATACACGATTCGCGTGCACACAGCAACGCCAATACACGGATACGCTCGGCTCCGCAGGCATCCTGCGCTCCAAATCACTCCGCCCTGAACAGCGAGTGCCCTCTGGAGGGTGCGCACTCCTAGCCTGGCTAACGCGACTTCAGAGCTCTCCGAGCATTTGGTCTGGCCAAGCTATTAAGCCAAACTGTTTCCCAGAGCCCGTGGTTGACCCGCCTCTCTGAAATGCCTCAGTTTGTTACTGGTCGAAGTCAGAAAAGGCTGTGACGAAGCTTAAACCAGTCACATCACTCTTTCCTCTGACGTATGTGACGCAACGGAAACTGGGGGCTAACTGGTAGATTAAACTCTTACCGAAGCTGGTCGGGAGCAAGGCGAAAACGTCCTTCCTTTCAATAAATACCTCCAGGGCTGCTCTTTGCTCCATTTTCAATGAGAACTTCCCGTTGAATGCTTTCAATACAGCATCTACCGCTGTGTTAAAGGCTTGCCGCTGCTCCATGTTCGTGATATGAATGAAGCGCTTCCGGCATAGATTCTGTAAACAATCTATGGCTTCCGGTCGCAGTTCTACTACGTCACTGCCTTGAACACGCCTCTACCCAGGGCCGTTGGAGATGCTCAAAGTTGATTGGTTCCCGATTTTTCGGGAGCTTGGAAATGCTGTAGATAGCCTGCCTGGCCAGACTAAGCTTGGAACAGGCCCTCGTGTTGCGTCACGCTTAGGATGGACGGGCCCAGGCTAGCGCACTCCGGCCCTGCGCAGCTCACAGAGCACGCGAGTGAAGCGCACGAGCAGTGATTCGGGACAAATAGTAGGAAGTGAAAGTCAGTGCCGTTTTTCAGCAGTCGCGTCACATGACCAACGTGGCATGACCAACGCCAGCGAATCAGGAAGGTGGATGTCACAGTGACGTTGTCCAATGACGACGTCAGCTAGAGCTCAGCACAGCGTATCCTCGTTCCTCAATGTTTACACAGCACCGGATCAGATACGTAATGGGTTGAGTACGTGGGCCCTGGCGGATTCAAGTTGTTCCGCCTGTGGAGTCGTTTCCCGGCGTTTTAATGTGAACGGACAGTGCATCTGCGACGAAAACGAGACGGATACGGTCTAATGTAAACACCACCTAAAATACACTGTCATCTCTAACAAAAATACTCACCATGTGTCTTTATTTCAGGTCATGATTGCTCAGTTCGCTTGTGGATGCTGGATAATCGCACATGTGTGCAGGAGATCACAGCCCATAGGAAGAAGCATGATGAGGCCATCCACGACGTGGCCTTCCACCCTTCACAGCCCCTCATTGCCAGTGCTGGAGCCGATTCCCTCGCCAAGATCTTCATTTGACCATGTCATCACGGCTAATTGTCAGCCATCATTGGTTATTGTAAATAGGGTTTTCCCAAATGGAAACATTTAACACTGAGGTTGGTCAACAAGCCCAGGCACACCTGAAGCAGAACACTAAATCACACACTACAAACATTCTTCAGGTCACTGGAGCAACAGTAATACACCGATAGGAAAATCGCAGGCTGATACTGGCAGCTTAATAGCTCTAATTCACTAATTTCTTGCTAGATTTGCATAATGCTTACACACAGTTAAAAATTTTTATTAATTGTGACATGTTCTCACATGGCTGCAAATGAAATATTACTGCAAAGGGAAAATTTATCCCGAGTTTAGATAAACTGATTACAGTATTCGTCAGTTCTTAAATTCAGTATTCTTAAAAACACAAATTGACTCTTAATAAGCTTGTAATTTTATACTGCCACAAAGTGTACAGTTCCAGGGTTCACGTCAAATAAACCATTCAAGGTGAACATTGTGAAAATCAGACATTTCTAAACAATCAGTTGAAATACAGAATATATATTTAATGTATCGGTGGGAGGGGAACACAGTAACTCTTGTTTCTCCTCCACTCTCCTATTTGGTACGTGTGTATACTGCCACCTAGTGTATGGATATGTGCCATACCTGAGTCACTTTTCACCTGAATGACCTGTTGTGAGGCCATTCCACGATCTGATGTACAGAAATTCTTGACACACTACTAATTTATATGCCATGACTGACACCTGTTAAAATTTTAAAATAGATTAAAAAAAAAAAAGATCTATTAAGCACGATCGCTATCATGATTTAAGCAAGATTCAGATCTAGTTTGCATTGTTTATATGACTGAGTGGGCTACTGCTTCACCCTTGCTGCAACACTGTTATGTCCGTGAGTTTACTCCTCCTCATCTTCACTCCTGGGCCAGAAATGCGTCACTCAAAACCATCTTAAATTCACACTTGCATCACCTGCGCATTAAGAAAACTGAATGGCTTGAGTAATAGACACTGGACTCCATTTCCATAATGCCATTCCTTCCATTTGTTTATGAAATTCTGAATGAGTGGAGAATCAGTCTGTTTAATGAACTGAAATCATATCACCGTAACACACAATCTGTTGGACATGCAGTAGACCCACACCATCATATTTGTATATTGACGTCACCACCATCCTTTCATATCCATTATCATTAAAATGTTCAGCAGTAATCTGCTTGCTAAAAATTTAAATCTGTAATCAGAGAAAGTTGCTGAGTTGGCTGGGCAGCTACAAGAAATCATTTTCATGTGCGCAGTGAGAGATTATCTTGTGTTCACAGCCCACTGTCTTACAAATTCTGGTGCTAAATTCTTCAGTTTCAGGGAAGTGTTGGAAGTATTATTCTTCCCTTGCTTACATCTGGTATAGGCCTGCCATTGCTGAGTTGTTCCAGAAAAACACCAGAATCAAGTTCAGTTTTTTTTTTTCTGGTTCAGTTTTGGTGCTTTTCATGTGCTGGGGTATGAGTGAGCGAATGATGGAAGATAAGAAGGGAGAACAAAGGAATGATGGAACGTAAAGAAGGTGAAGTAGGATTTCCTCCTGCTGAGCCCTATTATTTTAAAACGACGGTTATTTGAGAATACTGCTTTTCTGTTGTGATTGAAATATCACGCAGACTATTAAACACTATCGTTAGTGACAGAGTCATTTATCAACCAATAAGTTGGAGAAGAACTTTGGTTTTCTGTAGCAGTATTTGGTGTGTTTAACTGTGCTCTGTAATTGGGGAACACTGAGTGAGCCAAGTGAAGATGCTCATCTGCTTCCCATTAATCCGGGATGGGGGGACAAAAAAAAAAAAGAAAGAAAATTACACTGCAAAAAATGATATCTTGGCAAGTGAAGATATCTTAAATATAGTTGAAACGATCTAGCATTTCCTATTAGAAGAATACAAGGCACCAATTCTGAGATTATTAAACCTAGTTCTAGATCGCAACCAACTTATTCTAAGATGTCTTATCAAGTAAAAATATCTGTCCATGCAGCAAGATACTTTCACTAGTATTAAGTAATTTTCTCCTCAAATTCAGTTTTCAATTTTTTGCAGTGTAAAAAAAAAAAAAAAAAACACCACAGGGAGAAAAAAAAAGGTCTCCAAGGGCCATGAAAAAAGAACCGAGTCTTCTGAGGCAAGTGACGTAGAGCACATGCAGTTACACTACCGTTCAAAAGTTTGGGGTCACCCAGACAATTTTGTGTTTTCCATGAAAAGTCACACTTTTATTTACCACCATAAGTTGTAAAATGAATAGAAAATATAGTCAAGACATTTTTCTGGCCATTTTGAGCATTTAATCGACCCCACAAATGTGATGCTCCAGAAACTCAGGCCCTGTCCACACGGCAACGGATTCAGGTGAATCCGATACAATTGTTTATCGTTTCGGCCTGGTGTCCACACGGCACCGGCGTTTTGTGTGCCCCAAAATGCAATCTTTTGAGAACGGGTTCCAGAGTGGAAAGATCTGGCAACGGTGCCGTTGCGAAGTCGTCTGGATGAGTAGAACGGATTTGTTTACGATGATGTCACAACCACATGACTGTGAGTGCTTCACGCCTGGTAGAAGTGTAACGAACTCGATGCGAGTTGTCAACAAATCCTATAATTTGGTTCATGAAACGCGCTTACAAAATATTTTCACTGTGAATCTTTATTGTGTAATGGTGCAAAGTGAGAGAGAGAGAGAGAGAGAGAGAGAGAGAGTAGCCCTTAGGCAGAGTCAATCCTGCCAGCAAAAATAGGGAAAAAAAGGAGCGATCTCACCTCTTCAGATGTTGGTTTAAGTCCTACAATACATTCCTCAAAAAGGGCGTAGAAGAACAAATTAATCCATCAACGTGTAGCATTCAATTTATTCCGGACCATTAAAGACGCCGCCTTCCGCGTAGAATCATACGTCATCCTCGCCGCCATATTGGATGGGTCAAAGCGGAGAATAAAGATGCCTCATTCATGTGCTGCGTTTAACTGTACCAACAGGTTTACCGTCCAAACGAGATCACATGGGATTACCTTTCACAGGTGAGACTGGAAAAATACTTTTCATTGTATTTGGTCATTATAATGTAATTTTACGAACAGATTTTTCTGACTTTGTGGCTAATATGAAGTCTCGCGCATAATAGTTTATGCGCATGCGTCCTTACTTCTTCTATTGTTCTGGTGTCTCCGAAGGGACCGTCTTACAGCGCCCCTAGAGGTGTGGCATGTGTATTGCATCGTTTTCAGCAAGCGTTGCGTTGCCATATGGACCTGATATTTTACTGATCGTTGCCCATGTGGACGCGATATTTTTTTAAATAACATCTCGTTGCCGTTGTCGTGTGGATGTAGCCTCAATCTGCTCAAAGGAAGGTCAGTTTTATAGCTTCTCTAAAGAGCTCAACTGTTTTCAGCTGTGCTAACATGATTGTACAAGGGTTTTCTAATCATCCATTAGCCTTCTGAGGCAATGAGCAAACACATTGTACCATTAGAACACTGGAGTGAGAGTTGCTGGAAATGGGCCTCTATACACCTATGGAGATATTGCACCAAAAACCAGACATTTGCAGCTAGAATAGTCATTTACCACATTAGCAATGTATAGAGTGGATTTCTGATTAGTTTAAAGTGATCTTCATTGAAAAGAACAGTGCTTTTCTTTCAAAAATAAGGACATTTCAAAGTGACCCCAAACTTTTGAACGGTAGTGTACCTCCTCTTCATAGACAATGGAGAAAACCATAAGATGGAGGGGACTGATATTTCAATATCACCCACTTTAGTAGCTTTAACCTATAGAATAGTTGTGTAAGATCATGTCAAATGTCATGTTTTTGATACCTTCAGTGTTGCTTTGTTTACGTATGTCCTTTAACGTTATTTAACTGATATAAGAGAAATTCCTGGAGGTTAGATGGGAAGCTGTGCAAAGAAGAAAGACTGAATGCAGTAACTTACTCTCACTTAGAACAACTGTAAAAAAAAAAAAAAATTGCATTTATTCAGATTTCTATCTAACCTGAGAAATCAGACATGCTCATTCTCTACTGGGGTGATTACAGTGAAGTCCAGTTAATTGTCCCGTCATTGCACACAACTTTAGATTAATTAAGCAAACAAATTCTTAAGAGGTAACTCATCGCACTAATTTATGGATACCTTTCGGCCACATTACATTTGTAAATCATCTGAAAATGGTTTCCAAGAAATTGTTTTATGACCATGTTTTATCCTTTAGATGATAGACTATGTGATTGCATATCGCGTATGGGTTTTCATAAACCCATATTTCTGCAGGTTTGAACCTGTGATTTTACTATAATTCAGTAGGTTTATTAGACTATATTAATCAGAATATATATTTAAAAAGCAGCTGCTGTTACACAAACCTCTGCTTTTGCCAGCTTTACAAGATACTTTTCTTTATATGAATTACCATCCTTAAAATAATAATAAGTACTGATAAGAGGACTGTAGTATCATAAGTGAACAAATCCTTTTTACTCGGCCGAAAACCTGCAACGCAAAGGAAAGGTGTTGGAAAGCTTAAAAACTGGAGTTATTGAAAGGCAAGTCAGTCCAATGCCAAGATCAAAAGGACTTTCTGTCTAATGTATATTGTTTATGGCAATTTATCACTGTGTGATATTTTGTACATCATATTAAGCTGCATTCAAACATTATCCTTTAACACCAAGGGATCAAGGCCTGCATTTTATTTATTATTATTATTTTTTCTGTTATGCATATTTTTAAACTGCATTATAGCTTCTATCAAATTAAACTATTTCCTGTCGTTCCAATTTTGTTTATGCTTGTTTATGCTATTTGAAAAGTTAAAAAAAAAAATTAAAAGATGGTTTTGTACATAGAGTGCAATACTGCAATTGTATCCTGTCTTTCTTCTTTTCTCCCGAACCTGTGAAAAAGGATGATATAAATAGGATGATGCAGTAGAATACACGGGCACATCAGATTATTGCCAATCCATCTGTGTGAAATATGTACAAACCTGGAGATCTTTAGAGCCAGGCTACTGAAAATCCGATTCAGCCTGAACACAATGTTTACAGTCTTACCCAGTCATATTAATAGGAACAGTAACATACAGCTTTTAATTCTAAAACACTTCCCAGTCCAGAGCACGTTTTATGCTAAACAGCAGTTATATAAATTCATTCAAATGTCACTTGCAGTTAAATTCAATGAGTGCAAACTATTTTTTTTTAAAGAGGAAATACAGTGGATATAAAAGTCTACACACTTGTTTTGCAATGTAAAAAGTGAAACTCCGAAGTCAGTGGTTTTCAAAGTGGGGGCCGCCAGGGGGCGCTAGGGGGGCCTCAGAAAGTTGGAGGGACGATGATAAAAAAAATTGCGGAAAAAAAATCTCATTATCTCTAGCCGCTTTATCCTGTTCTACAGGGTCGCAGGCAAGCTGGAGCCTATCCCAGCTGACTACGGGCGAAAGGCGGGGTACACCCTGGACAAGTCGCCAGGTCATCACAGGGCTGACACATAGACACAGACAACCATTCACACTCACATTCACACCTACGGTCAATTTAGAGTCACCAGTTAACCTAACCTGCATGTCTTTGGACTGTGGGGGAAACCGGAGCACCCGGAGGAAACCCACGCGGACACGGGAAGAACATGCAAACTCTGCACAGAAAGGCCCTCGCCGGCCACGGGGCTCAAACCCGGACCTTCTTGCTGTGAGGCGACAGCGCTAACCACTACACCACCGTGCCACCCACCGGAAAAAAAATATCTCATCTCATCTCATCATCTCTAGCCGCTTTATCCTTCTACAGGGTCGCAGGCAAGCTGGAGCCTATCCCAGCTGACTACGGGCGAAAGGCGGGGTACACCCTGGACAAGTCGCCAGGTCATCACAGGGCTGACACATAGACACAGACAACCATTCACACTCACATTCACACCTACGGTCAATTTAGAGTCACCAGTTAACCTAACCTGCATGTCTTTGGACTGTGGGGGAAACCGGAGCACCCGGAGGAAACCCACGCGGACACGGGGAGAACATGCAAACTCCACACAGAAAGGCCCTCGCCGGCCCCGGGGCTCGAACCCAGGACCTTCTTGCTGTGAGGCGACAGCGCTAACCACTACACCACCGTGCCACCCACCGGAAAAAAAATATACTTTTTTAAAATAATAATTATTAAATATATTGTAATTAGTTTTTTAATCATTATTATAAAATATAATTATTAGTAATAATACATCATATCGAAACGTTGTTTGCCATGCTCATCTCTCCGATTGCCTGTGATGTTGCGGTTTGCGCCATTTATCAAGCTGCTTTGCTCCTCAAGCTAGCGTATTGCTAGCGCAAAATGGACAGGTTTTTGAAGAAGAGACCGAAGGAACAAACCAACAGCCCTGCTGTGGAGGACACTGCTGTGAAAAAAACTAAGAAGTCCTGGCCAACTAAAATCCGAAAATATGAGGCAGCATACATTAAGTATGGCTTTACAGCCATACAGAAAAATGGCCATGATTGCCCGAAATGTGTCCTCTATCTGGAGACCCTGTCAAACGAGTGCTTAAAACCTTCGAAACTTCAGCGTCACTTGGTACAAAAACATCCGACAGATGCCGAAAAAACAGTAGATTTCTTCAGACGCAAAGAAGAGCATTTGGTCAGGCAATCTGCTGCATTCACCCAGCAAGCTACTGTCCCCGAGCGGGCCCTGAAGGCATCATTTTTAGCCTCGTACCACATTGCTCGTGCTAAAAAACCTCACTCAGCTGGAGAAGATTTGATTTTATCAGCCACCAAAGACATTGTCCGAGAATTGCTTTGTGAGGATGCTGCCAAAAAAAATCGATGCTGTCCCACTCTCTGATAACACCGTGAGCCGACGGATTGGTGACATGGCTCAAGACGTATCTGCTCAGCTGGAGCAGGTGAGAGCCAGCGAATACTTCACACTTCAGCTGGATGAGAGCACAGATTTATCCAGTGAGGCCCAACTGCTTGTGTACATCAGATTTATTTCACAGGAAAGATTTGTGGAGGAAATACTATTTTGTAAAGCACTTGAAAGAAGAACTACTGGGAAAGACATTTTTCAAGTTTTGGATGATTACATCGAGTCTAACGGATTGGACTGGACCCGTTGTGTGGGGGTGTGTTCGGACGGAGCCGCGGCAATGACCGGGAAGATCAGTGGAGTGGCCGCGCTCATTAAGCAGAAGGCCCCGCATGTAGTGGCCATACACTGCATGCTCCATCGCGAGGCACTGGTCACAAAAAGGATGGATAACGAGTTGAATCAGGTACTACAGGAGGTTATACAGTTTATTGTTCAGCGCGAAAATATTTGTGTTGAAAACGTTAGTTAATAATATTCTTATGCTAAACAAATGTAACGATTATTGACTATTGAATAAAAGTAAGAGAAAACATTCTAAAAGTTGATGTTTCTTTACATATTTTGTAGCATTGTCTGTGGGTTTGCAAAGGGGGTCCCCGGCCAGAAACTAATGCTGTTTGGGGGGCCTTGGCATGGAAAAGTTTGGGAACCCCTGTCCTAAGTCATGTCAGATCAGTTTCCATATTTAATGTGATATAGCAACCAACCAAATTCAAGAGGAAAAAGAAACGGAAATATTTTAAAAGAACTTACAATAACCCAGTTGCACAAGTATGCACACCATTAAAGCTAGACTGCCTTTCAGATTTTTCAAGTATAGGTCATAAAAAGAATTTTCCCTGACACCCAGTTATTTTTGTTTAGTGGACTGAAAGCTACTGAATTCAAATCACAGACTTCCAATTTTATTTATTTATTTTTCTCTAAAAGAGCAATTAATGAATTTAGGGCCACATGGCCCTAAATCTCATCTCATCTCATTATCTTTAGCCGCTTTATCCTGTTCTACAGGGTCGCAGGCAAGCTGGAGCCTATCCCAGCTGACTATGGGCGAAAGGCGGGGTACACCCTGGACAAGTCGCCAGGTCATCACAGGGCTGACACATAGACAGACAACCATGTGAGATACAAATTTGAAACAGGAGAGAAAAATGGAAGACGTGAGTGTGTGAATGAAGTGTGAAAGACCGACTACAGTAACAGAAAGCGAGAAGACGTTATGTTATGTAACTGTCAGTGCACGGTCAAGGTAAACCTGTGCATGCGCACACGGACTTCCTCTGTCTGCTTGACTGCGCGACGCGAGCGATTTCATGCACATTATTTGCTCGGGAATCACCTCAAATTAAATAACTTCCCAGCCACAGAATGGCCTGATATTTTGTGAAATATTACAGAAATAAACATATATCACAATGACCAAATTTCAGAGGGAACAAAATTTGACCGATTTTATGAAATCGAAAGGCCATCTAGCTTTAATTAATACTTTGGTAAAGCACCTTTTGCTTCTAATATGGCACTCATTCTTTTTGGGTAAGATTTTACCAATTTCAAACATCTTGATTTGGTGATTTTATTCCACTCTTTCTTACAAAATGCTTCAAGAAAACCCTCATCAAGTCCTCTTCAAGTCATTCCACAGGTTTTCAATTGGATTTACATTTGGGGTCTGACTGGTCCATTCCAAAATGCTAATCATTTTTTTTTAAGCTGTTCCTTTGCTGAGTTGGATTTGTGATCTCATCTCATCTCATTATCTCTAGCCGCCTTATCCTGTTCTACAGGGTCGCAGGCAAGCTGGAGCCTATCCCAGCTGACTACGGGCGAAAGGCGGGGTACACCCTGGACAAGTTGCCAGGTCATCACAGGGCTGACACACAGACACAGACAACCATTCACACTCACATTCACACCTACGCTCAATTTAGAGTCACCAGTTAACCTAACCTGCATGTCTTTGGACTGTGGAGGAAACCGGAGCACCCAGAGGAAACCCACGCGGACACGGGGAGAACATGCAAACTCCGCACAGAAAGGCCCTCGCCGGCCACGAGGCTCAAACCTGGACCTTCTTGCTGTGAGGCGACAGCGCTAACCACTACACCACCGTGCCGCCCGGATTTGTGATCTGGAAGGTGTAATTTTTCCTTCATCTTCAACTGTCTGAAGATAACAGAGGCCTACAGGTTTTCTGCCCAAACAAATTGGTATTTGAAGCCATCTATGAGACCCTCCATCTTGACTAGATCCCCAGTCCAAGCTGAAGAGAAGCCCCATAGCATGATGCCGCCACCACCGTGCTTCGAGATAAACTGTCTTGTTTTTGTGCTGAACAATTATTTTAGAACTGTGCCCAAAAATTTTGACCTTGGCTCATGAGACTAACACACTTTACCTCAGGTTTGGGGTAATTGTAAGTATATTTTGGCAAAATAAATGCAGGCTTGCTTTATTTGTTCATTCGTTCATTCATTTAATGAGAAAGGGCTTCCGACTAATAAGGAAGAGTACAAGATTGTAGTCACAAGCAGGGAATGACTAGTCCTTGCCAGATCTTCCTGCAGCTCCTTTAATGTTGCTGCAAGTCTCTTGGCTTCCCTGATAATTTTTAATTTATTATTCATCTCATCTCATCTCATTATCTGTAGCCGCTTTATCCTGTTCTACAGGGTTGCAGGCAAGCTGGAGCCTATCCCAGCTGACTACGGGTGAAAGGCGGGGTACACCCTGGACAAGTCGCCAGGTCATCACAGGGCTGACACATAGACACAGACAACCATTCACACTCACATTCACACCTACGGTCAATTTAGAGTCACCAGTTAACCTAACCTGCATGTCTTTGGACTGTGGGGGAAACCGGAGCACCCGGAGGAAACCCACGCGGACACGGGGAGAACATGCAAACTCCACACAGAAAGGCCCTCGCCGGCCACGGGGCTCGAACCCGGACCTTCTTGCTGTGAGGCGACAGCGCTAACCACTACACCACCGTGCCGCCTAATTTATTATTATTATTAATTATTATTATTGATAAATTGATTTGTTAAGTTTGGAGGGACGTCCTGTATTTGGTGATGTCAGAGTGCTGCCCCATTTTCTCCACTTGTTGACGAAGGCCTTGACAGTGTTCCATGGTACAGCTAATGTTTTGGAATTTTTTTTGTCCTCCTCTCCTGATCAACACACTTTTTAAGCCAAGTAAAGGCACCATATTTTCATTGTTTATGTGCCATCTAACAAAGGAAATATAAAGTTTCTTTTTTGGATAGCCTTAAGACAGCAATTGCTACGGTAAGAGGAGTTTACGTTCAGGTCTCCATTATTGAATAGTTGAGAACTTCAGTTTGATGCAGAAAACCTACACTTAAAACTTTAATGATGCTCATATTCAAGTTTCTTTTAACACACAGCACTGCTTGACTATGATATCGTTATAGAAGAAGAAGCACAACTTTATTCATCACACACTTGTGAAATTCCTCTCTGCATTTAACTCATCTGAAGCAGTGAACACACACATGAGTAATGGGCACACAGATATACCCAGAGCAGTGGGCAGCCATGCTAACAGCGAGCAGTTGGGGGTTCGGTGCCTCGCTCAAGGCCACCTCAGCCCAAGGCCGTCCCATATTAACCTGACCGCATGTGTTTGGACTGTAGGGGAAACTGGAGCACCCGGAGGAAACCCACACAGACACGGGGAGAACATGCAAACTCCACACAGAAAGGCCCTCGCTGGTCACGGGGCTCGAACCCGGACCTTCTTGCTGTGAGGCGACAGTGCTAACCACTACGGCTAGAGATAATGAGATGAATGAGATGAGATCCATCAACTCTAAACAGTACTTTTGAAATGACTTCCATTTTTAGTGCATTCACATTGCATATCCTTTATCCTTTATCTTTTCTGAGGTGATCCCGGTCATATTCTGTCCCTTCTCTCGGTCACACTGACTTAACTGTCCACGTTCTGAATAGAGAAGAATGCTAATGTGTGGTTACACAGGCACAGGAACTGCCAAATGGGATCTGGAGAGGGAGGTACAAACACTAGCAATAAAACTGTTCTCGACAGAGAATAGATTGTTTGTGGGCCCCAAGATAAATAAAGAAGGGCAGGCCTTTTCCAGGGTGGGGGATAAAAAAAAACATCAAACAAATGAGTTTAAAGAGAAGGAGGGGCAGATGAGGCTGTAGGGAAAAAGACAGGCCCCTTGACATCTCCGACTGCAGCCAATTGGCTAAGGGCACTGTTCATCACTTCACTTCCTCCTCAGGCAAGCATAAAGAGTTTGAGGTGGAGACAAGAGAGGGAGTGTCTACAAATTCTCAAGGCTGTACTGTTTAGCTCAACTCGACAAGAAATCGAAACGGTTCAACTTGCAAAGCAAGCTTAACCAGGCGTTCTCTCTTGCCTTCACTATTTCCTGTATTAGGAAGCCATCTTGTTTGGACAAGCTTATGCGACATTTCTTTTTTCCTTTTAATCTTTGTTGTACTTTCCCCCCCCTTTTTTCCTCTATTGTGAGTCTCCTGCTGAAGTTTGGACTTTCTCCTTCTTGAAGCAGCTTCAGAAGAGCAGGACAGGAAGAGGTAGGGGGAGCCTTAGGGTGAGAAGGAGGAGGCAGGAGTTCTGTTCAGAAGTTAAGTTTATTTATCTATTTTCCTTGTCACCCTACTTTATGAAATGAAGATCATTTTATGAAGACAGCCGAAGAAGCAACACGTCATACTTTAGACTTTATATATCTATTTTTTCCTGTCGTATTTGGAGAGATCCACAAACAGGATTGCAGCAGTTGGAGTGAGTGAACTGTGTGCTGGCCTGTTTGTGTACTGCTTGCTCCCTCACGCCCCTTGGTCTTGCTCCACTATTTGACTGGCTTTAACATTTCAGGATGGCCAATAGCAGCCCTGTAATGCCCTCAGCACCCCTATCTCCGGTATTCTTCCCTCCAGGTGGTTCTTCTCCCCCTGGGTCTGTGAACACACAGCATGCCACAGTTTCATTGCCTGCTGTCTCTACATTGGGCTTGCCCGCTGTGGACACAGGGCTTTCCCAGGGGCCCAGTGGCACCAATATGTCTGTCATGCCTTCCCAACCAGCTGGAGTGTCTTTCATTATCCAGATAGGACTGACACGAGAATCAGTGCTTCTGCCACAAACAGCAGATCTTACATACGTCAAACAGATTGCCTGCTCCATTGTGGACCAAAAGGTGAGCTCCAAATATGTGGTTCCAAGTATTTATTTTTATTTTTTATTCATCACACAAACTTTGACATGCTTTTTCAGGATAGTCACTTGACAACTAGGTGACTGTGTCATTTAGGGAATTATATTGTTTATAATTACATTCAGTGGATCTGGGGACATAAAATAATGCTTCAACATAGATAAAAAATCAATAATAATAAACCTGAACACAGACTTTACACTGTGTTATTTGTGTTTGTTTTCATAATTTAGATAACGTTTTGAGTATAGCTGTGTTGGTTCTTCTATATTTTGGTGATTTTGAACATTCAGACCATTTATCTTCAGCTGTGTGTGACATACAGTACGATTGAAGGATATATCCCCTGTAGCAGCAAAGACATTTTGAATTAACCAAGTTGCTTTTTTTTTTTTTTACTACAACTGAACAAAATAGCCTATTCATTAGATTTGTTATTTTAGATTTTTTTTTACCTGCACACAGCACGCAAGTTGAAACAAAGGGCCTTCTTACTCCATTCATTCAAACAGCTCCCTCTGTCCCACTAATATTTTTTCCATCGGGCTGCAGACACATGTGGAACTCACTCCTCTTTACAGAATAAGGTGGTATTATTATTTGGATGTTGGATTGCACCTCTCTTGTTTTACTGCCAAAATTTGCGATAATAAGCGAAATAAAAAGTATATATTTATTAAAAACGATCTATTACTCTAGCTTTAACTCATTTTAAATTATTTATAGTCTTTTCAATGTACAGATTTTTAAAATTCATTTACTTTGTTCAGAAATAGAAGTACAAGGTATGGTGTAAATCGGGGAATCATGCGTCTTCTAATCTAAAACACTATTAAAAGTCTGAAGACAAGTTATCTGTCAAACTAAGTTAAGGGTAGAACTTTCTTTGATTATATATGCATGAATAATAGGAAACCGCATGTGCTATGTTGGCATCTGTACAGGAAAAAGCTGAATAAATCAGCGGAGAAACATAATGACTTTGAAAGAGGGCTCATTATTGGGGCATTGAGGGCAGGAGCTTCAGTCACAAAGCCTTTTCAACAGGCTAGTGTTTCAGTGTCTAAAGGAGACATCTGCATTGAGATCTAATGGGAAAGCTATCAGTAAACAGGGTTGGAAATTGTTGTCAAAAGCACACATTCAGTGACTGTAATGCTTGTGCATTAGTGTGACGTGAGGAACGGGTGACTGCTCAGGTTGCGGTGCAGTGGTGCGTAAATCATTGACACTGGTCTACGGAGATGTGGAAAATAAGTAATATGGCCAGCTTAAATCATCTGAAACTATATTACAAACAAAGTGGGTGTATGAATGTTTGTCATAAGGGAGTGGTGCTGGTGGTTATGCTCTGGGGCTATTTTGCTAGAATGGTGTGGGTCTGTTTATCCTCTGAAAGGGAAGGATGACTGCAAATCACTACGGTTATTCTGACTGATCACCTTCATCCTGAAGGGAGTGGTCTTTTACAGGATGGCAAAGCCTCGATCCATAGTGGATGGATGAGGGGCTCAGTAAATAGTTTGAGGAGTATGAAAATTGTTAGTCATGTGTCATGTATTACAGGTACAAAACTTACAAGATGCTGATATGTGAAACTGAAATGGGGAAAACATGTCTGAGATGAAACAACACCAAGTACCAAGTCTGTTCCTGTAATGCCTAACACAACTGGGGGAAAGGGGGAAAAAACAACAAAACTCAGGCCAAGTTTACATTAGACCGTATCTGTCTCGTTTTCTTCGCGGATGCACTGTCCTTTTACATTAAAACACCTGGAAACGCCGGGAAACGGGAATCCGCCAGCGTCCACGTATTCAATCCAGATCGTGTCTGGTCCGGTGCTGTGTAAACATTGAGAATACGCGGATACGCTGTGCTGAGCTCTAGCTGGCGTCGTCATTGGACAACGTCACTGTGACATCCACCTTCCTGATTCGCTGGCGTTGGTCATGTGACGCGACTGCTGAAAAACGGCGCGGACTTCTGCCTTGTATCACCTTTCATTAAAGAGTATAAAAGTATGAAAATTCTGCAAATACTGATGCAAATACTGCCCATTGTGTAGTTATGATTGTCTTTAGGCTTGCCATCCTTCCACTTGCAAGTGGTAAGTGATATGTGCTGGGATCACACACACAGCGGCTCAGTCCCGAATCACTGCTCGTGCACTTCACTCGCGCGCTCTGTGAGCTGCGCAGGGCCGGAGTGCGCACCCTCCAGAGGGCACTCGCTGTTCAGGGCGGAGTGATTTGGAGCGCAGGATGCCTGCGGAGCCGAGCGTATCCGTGTATTGGCGTTGCTGTGTGCACGCGAATCGTGTATTGGCGTTGCTGTGTGCACGCTAATCGTTTTAAAAACGTTAATCTGATGATCCGCTGATACGGTCTAATGTAAACCCCACCTTAGAGGGATCTCAGACTACTGCTTGTTCTGCTTGCTGAGGCTACTCACTGTTTCATCATCTTGTTGAAATGTTCAAGAATTAAGTCGTATATATCGAAAATTCCCGAGATACTTAAACTGCTCCACTTGGAGGTCATGAGCTTTGGGTAATGACAGAAAGAACAAGATCGCGGATACAAGCGGCTGAAATGAGTTTCCTTCGCAGGGTGGCTGGGCGCTCCCTTAGAGATAGGGTGAGAAGCACAGTCACTCGGGAGGAGCTCAGAGTAGAGCCGCTGCTCCTCCACATCGAGAGGAACCAGCTGAGGTGGCTCGGGCATCTCTTTCGGATGCCTCCTGGACGCCTCCCTGGGGAGGTGTTCCAGGCATGTCCCCCCGGGAGGAGGCCCCGGGGAAGACCCAGGACACGCTGGAGGGACTATGTCTCTCAGCTGGCCTGGGAACGCCTCGGTGTTCTTCCCGAGGAGCTGGCCAAGGTGTCTGGGGAAAGGGAAGTTTGGGCTTCCATGCTTAGACTGCTGCCTCCGCGACCCGGTCCTGGATAAGCGGAAGAAGACGAGACGAGACGAGATATTGAAAATTCTTGTACATACAATAAAAGTACTATTATTCAGTGCAAAGTATAATAATTTTTGCTCATTGTCCGTGAAGAGTCCCTACAATTTCAACACACCATAATGATTTAATTATCAGTTTATTATATTGATCGCTTTTGCAATACATTTGGGCAATCAAGAGTTAAAGTGCTTTAAAAGTAACACTTCAGTGAGCAGTGATGTCTAATCTCACACCATTTCCTTGGGTCTTCCCCAAAATATTCTGAGGAAGCACCTAAGATGCAAAACAGGGAAGCGAGAAGAGAAACGATGAAATAAATTAAATAAACAAGAATGCCCCCCTATATACCATTCACCTTATAGGGTTCCTTATCAGAGGAACATCCTGCCCATCCACTCTTCATATATACAGTATTTGTCATGTCATGTCATGTAATTGTAATGACATCATCACTACTAAACTCGGTCATGGCAATGGTAACTTGTGCTTGTTTGAGCAAAAAGCATAATTCAGCCTGCCTCTATAAAAGAGAACCAAATGATATCTCGGATATAAACGTGTCTGTCTCAGCTCACTTTGTAATTACTTTCTTTGTAAGGGGATATGTGCAGGGTATGTCCAGGTTCTGTTACACTAAGGGGAACATCAGTGTGAGAGTAAATTCACTATATTTTTGTGGAACTTTCCATGGCATAGTTTATTAAAATACATTGTAAAGCCACCGTTGCATCGAATCCTCATTATATTGGGGTAACATGGGCTCCAATTTGTTTAAAACAGAACTGCGAGGTTATTCAATAAAGAGTAACAGAAGAAACATTTCGAGCAAGCCAGAATGAATATCACAGGCCACTCATGCTGTTGATAAAATTTTTTTATGACTGGTGCAGACCGGGAGTGAACGCAGCAGAAGCGAACAATTTCCTATATATACACAGGAACATAGTGCACTCTTATATATAAAAATCAGTGGCGAACCATTACTATTAGAGCTGGGACTTCAGCTCAGCCAAATCTTAGCCAGACACAACAAAAAAGCAACAGGGCAAAGGATTTTGCAAGGGATTAGCAGCAGGCTGTCAGGTCGCTCTGTTGTGTGTAGCTATCAATGTTGATTTTAAAAGTAACTCAGTAAATTACATCTGGAAAAATATTGTGGCAAGTGTGCGTGGAAGAAGAGTCTGGAGACAGAAATCTAAGGCCATGTCCACACGGCAATGGATTCAGGTGAATCTGATAAAATTGTTTATCGTTTCGGCCTGGCGTCCACATGGCACCGGCGTTTTGGGTGCCCCAAAACGAAATCTTTTGAGAACGGATTCCAGAGTGAAAAAATCTGGCAACGGCGCCGTTGCGAAGTCGTCTGGATGAGTAGAACGGATTTGTTTATGATGACGTCACAACCACATGACTGTCAGTGCTTCATGCCGGGTAGAAGTGTAACGACCTCGATGCGAGTTGTCAACAAATCCTATAACTTGGTTCATGAAGCGTGCTTACAAAATATTTTCACTGCTTTCCAAAAACAAAAACAATCCCGCCAGCAAAAATAGGGAAAAAAAAGGAGCGATCTCACCTCTTCAGATGTTGGTTTAAGTCCGACAATACATTCCTCAAAAAGGGCGTAGAAGAACAAAGTAATCCATCAACGTGTAGCATTCAATTTATTCCGGACCATTAAAGAATTCTGGAGGATATCAGAATGTTGGCGTACCAGCTTCCATCTACCCCCATTCATTCCTCTTTCCGCATCTTTCGTTTTATGCTACTGATTAATAATCAAAACTTTATGTGGCTGATGCTACAGAAGAAGGGGTTTATGCGCATGTGTCTACTTCTTCTATTGTTCTGGTGTCTCCGATGGGACCGTCTTACAGCACACGTAGAGGTGTGGCATGTGTATTGCATCGTTTTCAGCAAGCGTTGCGTTGCCATATGAACCTGATATTTTACTGATCCGTTGCCCATGTGGACGCGATATTTAAAAAAAAAAATCTCGTTGCCGTTGTCGTGTGGATGTAGCCTTAGTTTTTCGGTCGTTAGCCTGTACTACTTGTTCTTGATAGCACTGGCTTGACCACTTTATTAGCATTCACTAACACTACTGATGAATGCTACACCGGTTGGAAGGTGACTTCACTGCTGCGCTGATTGCGCCGAGTCACGGTTAAGCTCGTGTTGGCCTTCAAGAAGGCTGAGGGCGATACATTTTTTGGTCCCTCCCACTATAAAACCTGATTGGTTAATTCATCAGTCATGTCCTAGATAAACATACACTGCCATGGCCTTCTGTCCTGGCAATGAAGTCCTAACCAATGAGTGAGCCAGCACTAAACTCTTCTCAGCTTAGAGACAACAAACAAAAAAATCTCATTGGATAACTCTATTTTAATATTTTTAGGACAGTAACCCTTTCATTTCTGAAGCAAATTTGATAGAAGATAAGGCCAAATTAGAATTCAAAGAGAACAATGATAATGAAATTATTTGAAATGCTGATATGTTTGGGTTTTCTCTGAAGGCCTAGAAGGCCCTGATGGTTTCCCTCTGATATATTATATATATGTATGTGTTTATGTATATATAATGTATAGTTGCACAATTCCATTCCTCAGGTACTACTGAGTACTGAACATACTGAGAAATGTTCATTTAATAATAATAATTTATGTAATTTACATAATTTATCACATTTTTCTTTGCGAAATGTCACATGTTGAAGATACCAAATTTACCTTCACATAATTGTACAAGGGCGGCACGGTGGTGTAGTGGTTAGCGCTGTCGCCTCACAGCAAGAAGGTCCTGGGTTCAAGCCCCGGGGCCGGCGAGGGCCTTTCTGTGTGGAGTTTGCATGTTCTCCCCGTGTCCACGTGGGTGTGCTCCGGTTTCCCCCACAGTCCAAAGACATGCAGGTTAGGTTAACTGGTGACTCTAAATTGACCGTAGGTGTGAATGTGAGTGTGAATGGTTGTCTGTGTCTATGTGTCAGCCCTGTGATGACCTGGCGACTTGTCCAGGGTGTACCCCGCCTTTCGCCCGTAGTCAGCTGGGATAGGCTCCAGCTTGCCTGCGACCCTGTAGAAGGATAAAGCGGCTAGAGATAATGAGATGAGATAATTGTACAATCATAAATGCCAGTATATTTAAAATACAATTATAAATTGCCAGTTGAAAAAGTTTTGAATTAAAACAAAAAACAGGTTTTGATAGTGACCATAATATTTCAGTTGTGACCTAAATTTAATTTTGCAGCACTTCGTTACGGTCCAGTGATTTGATTGACATTTCCAAGAGAACTGATATTGAGTACAACAGCACTGCTAAATGTCACTGTCTCAGTCCACTTGTTTGTGTTCACTACATAAAATTCGAGCAAGAGTTCATTACAGTGAAACCATTACAGCACTTACGACAGGCTGTTAGTCAGTCAGTCTTTTCGTGCAAGGCAACACAATGCTCCATCCAGCCGTGGCTCTTTAGGGGACATTTTTTGGTTGATGGAGAAAAAAATTTTTAAAATTGCCCATGCTCTGTCTGAGATATAAATTACTTTACATTAATTTCTTGGTTATACAACTGTTATATAAAACAATAGCATACTAGCAATAACGAATACCATGGTTTTGATTAGCAGAGGTCTCATGCCTGCGAATCACATCTTCAGTACATCAGCGCTCTTTTTCGTGCTATATTACTTTGATTTGTTTTAATAGTTTCTTCTGTTCTTGGCTGTTATTTATTTTTCATTCCTTCTGTTGATATTCTCTGTATTGTAATGGTTATTGAATCCTCTCTGATCCTCATATTGGCATCTGTTTAGGTTGAATATTTTCTCTAAATTACTACTTAAAGGAGATATGCACAGCCTTTATTTTTAAATACAATTCTGAGTGGATAGTATCTCCATCCTTGACTCTTGTATTCTGCATAAATGGGAATAAAAAAAAATTATATTTTTGAGAGTTAACATGGACCGCAAAGTTGGCATTCGAGCTGCCCCACTGAGCCAGCCAGTCGAGTGCGTGACGTCACAGCGGTAACCGGTTTTAAGGCCAAGGCCTTTTACAGCTATAGACCATAGTCATATAAATAAAAATTTATGGTGAAAGTAAGAAATCCCGTTACCGACTTACTCAACTAAGACTGATTTGACTTCACTGACTGTGGGTTGACTCTCATTAAAACAGGATGGGTGTTATAACTTATGCAACATACATGTACATGCATGCATTTTCACTGATACGTAAAACGTAAAAGGCTAGTTAAATAATCAGATGAACTGAGACAATCACATTCTGAAGCAAATTAAATAATCTTATACCGGTAACTTAAACACACAATACAAGTTACATGTATTAATCTAAATGCAGGTAAATGTGTTGTTTTTGTTGTTTTTTTATTCAAATATGAGTTGGCGCTTACCCGTCTGTGTTCTCGCTTCTTGAAGGCCGATCTTGTGGCCGATTGTTTTGAAACAATCTGACTTTCAGTTGTTCGTTCAGTTCTCCGTTCATTCACTTCTTCCATGTAAGGGTGAGATGGCAGCAATATCCAGTTTAGAAATCAGACGGCTGCTCCACTCATTCTCTCCATACTGTGTATTCCACCATTACTGCTCGGCTCAGGCAATTACTAAAACCCGGGAAGGAACGGGATGCCACCGGTTTTAGCAACAACCGCGGTGAGGTCACTGCCCGAGCAATATGTCCTGTCCCGTCCCGTCCCGTCCCGGGTTTTACCAACAACCGTTGGCTCACGCTCCAGGAGGACTGGTGCAACTGAACTCACTTTAAAAAAATAAAATAAATACTTTCCTTTTCTGGCGGCACGGTGGTGTAGTGGTTAGCGCTGTCGCCTCACAGCAAGAAGGTCCTGGGTTCGAGCCCTGGGGCCGGCGAGGGCCTTTCTGTGTGGAGTTTGCATGTTCTCCCCGTGTCCGCGTGGGTTTCCTCCGGGTGCTCCGGTTTCCCCCACAGTCCAAAGACATGCAGGTTAGGTTAACTGGTGACTCTAAATTGACCGTAGGTGTGAATGTGAGTGTGAATGGTTGTCTGTGTCTATGTGTCAGCCCTGTGATGACCTGGCGACTTGTCCAGGGTGTACCCCGCCTTTCGCCTGTAGTCAGCTGGGATAGGCTCCAGCTTGCCTGCGACCCTGTAGAAGGATAAAGCGGCTAGAGATAATGAGATGAGATGAGACTTTCCTTTTCTTGTTTTATTTTTCTTTAACTGTTGGTACTGCACCCTCTTTCAATAAGGGCTTATAGCCAACACTCCTCAACAGATCAGAGGTCTCATACGAGTCTTCAGTAAAATGTGCAGAGCAGAGGAGAGACCACTTTGTAAGCGCCCAATGTGCCCGTGAACTTCTTGCAAAACGCGTCCAATTCTTTGCAGTTTGAACATTCTTGGGCCATGAATGCAATGTAAATCCACCTTCTGTCGTGTTGCTGCACTAGCCAGCAACACATCTACATGGCATGGCAATAAATTAGCTCAAAATGGAGGATTGGGGTTGCAGTCAGCTCTGTGTTTCAGTATAGCGGAAATGGCGATGAGACCGATAGACTTCCTGCGGTGACGTTACGGACATCAAGGTCATTCACTCAGACCGCGACCTATATAAATCACTTTAATTGTAAAAATTACTATATTAGTTTTATTGTTAACACTTAAAACTATTTCTGTGCCATTCTTGAGGTCTCAAGGCATTTATAAACAGGAGTGAGGCCATGGCTCTGCGTATCTGCTTTAAGTGAAAAATATACACTACACTATTAGAATGTGTAAAAAACCCCCACCAATTATGTGTAGCATTGTAGTTTACACATTGTGTTAGTATGTCAGCTGTTTAACACATAGCTACATGCAATTTTAAAATGAACACAACCTGTGTATTTGTTCACAGCATTCAATCCAATGTGTCGACTGATTTGCTTTACACAGCGCAGCGTTGATATTACACACATTACACAGGTTCATGTTAACCTTCCTGACACGAAAATCATCAACACAACAAGCTTGTCCCAGAACTCACCCACTGATGTGTGAGAACTGAACGCGGTTTGCGTCAGTTTTAACACACCCTTTGTAAGACTGTTAGGACATATTTGTAATGCTATGTACAATACATGCTGGTTTACAGAGAACCCAAATGTCATAACCAAAGCATGCGAATACAGATAAGGCCACACATTGTTTTGGCAGTGAGCTTCCTAGTCTTAGTTCTGGTCACAGTGCACCACAAAGTATCTGTGTACAAGTTAAGTTTGATCTGTCTTGCTTTCGTTTGCATTAGTTCAGAACAACTTTGCATGGCAAGACCATGTTTGATGCTGCATTTGTCATTTGACTCTTCAAGGAAATATGCACTCATGTGTGCCTATCAACAGGAAGTGGAACAGCACTTGAAACAGGAACTTGCATTGTTATGGAGGAACACTCCCTGCCCCTGTTGAACTCACGGTAATGTTTACGGATCATCGTCAGGATTTAAAACTCATGATCCTTAATGCTAGGCTGACCTCTTTTCTGTCTCACCACTCAGATGGCTGTGTGTTAAGTTACTGTAACCTTTCTGTCTACTCGAACCAGTCTCACCATTCTGCTTTGACCTCTCCCATCAACAAGGCATTTCGATCTACAGGTCTGTCCCTCACTGGAGTTTTTTTCTCTTATGTCTAGAGTCCGTTGTGCCTGAAAATCCCAGAAGATCAGCAACTTCTTAATTATTCAAGTCAGCCTGTCGGGCACCAATAACCATGCGACAGTCACAGATCGCATTTTTCCTCATGTTGATGTTTGATGTGCACATTAACTTCAGTCCGTGACCCGTATCTGCATGATTTTACAGTACACATTGCTCTGCTGCTACATGATAGGCTGACTGGACAATTGCATGAATGAGCAGCTGTACAGATGTTCCTAATAAAGTGGCTAGTGAGTGTACAGGGTTAGTCAAAATTATGTTGACACTTAAATAGTAGAAACCAATCGGATCTGTAGTGGAAGTTCATCAATGGTGTACTGCTGGACCAACTGTAAGTTGATGTCTGACGTCACTGTTGGGGTGTCAGAAAAGTAGGGCCCCAATTACGCCAGCAGCGGTCACGGTGCACCATACATTCAGGAGAAAAATAATCCATTAGTGTTAACATAATTTTGACTAACCCTGTATTTTTTAAAAACACTTTCCACCCTGCTGTTGCCTCCATTCTTGTCCACTAATTTCTTTAACTGTGCTTCCTATTGCTCTTTCGTTTTATGCTCCTGCCACTCAGTGGTGGAGACATCATATTTTCAGATTGTCTGGATGTCCATCCATCCATCCATCCATCCATCCATCCATCCTAGATTCTCGTTATCACTGTAATCAGGAGATGAACTGATCTTATATTGGAACTGATCCAAACAGGGTCAACATCACAGCAAGTGTCTGAAATAGTTTTTCTTCAATAGCTTCCTTCTTTTTTGAGTATTTGAGTCATACAGGTTAATAACGCATCCCTGTCGACGCTGTTGGTGTCAATTTCTACTCGTTTCTGTATAAAGCGAGGCTTTGCGGTACAGTGATGGTTCTATCACTGATGGTTCTATGGAATCACTGTAGCAGTCCTATCAGTTTGCAATAGGACCTCTTACTTTGGATTACTAATTGACAGAAGCCCAGTTCAAAAACGAGTGATCTTTTAATGCCCTTTATTTCCCTTCCTCCACACCCTCTTCTGTTACCGGTGCCATGAGTTGAAAGGGTTGCTTTGTTTCTGAAAGTCAGTCTTGGGCAGCACACAAAGTTAGATGGCTCTCTGATCCATCATGAATTCCTTACTGTGCCTGAGAGTTATTTGAGGGTTTGGTGTAAAACTGTTTGTGTTTAATATGTTTAATGTCTGGTCACTCGCTGAATCAGGTCTGAAACCAGCAATTATTAATAGCTATTATTTTTAAAAGGATTAAAAAGCATCATGATTTTTTTTTACTTCAGTTAAAATGTTTTGCCTTCATAAAAAGATCCTACTTTAAAAAAAAAAAAAAATTATATATATGAGTGATTCCACGCTTATGGGTACTGAAATGGGGACATGAACTTATTTTTAAAAATTCACCTAAAACCATTTCTTTTTTTACCATCAGGTCACAAAACATGTAATCTTTAATGAATGATATGTTAAAAGGTAACTTAAATTTTCTGAGATGTAATAAAAACATATTTATATGCCAAAGTCAAGCCTATGAGTTCCAAAATGATGTCTGTTACATTACTTCTGTTACGATTGTCCATCTCGCGTCTGTTACAAATTAATTACAATCTAGCTCTATACCATGTTAATCTTATTGAAAGAATGTGTATGTTTATTCTACTACACATGTTTATTAATTATATTTGCTAAAACATCACCTTCCTATGTTTCAAAAAGTAATTCTACATTGTTAAAATTGAGAATATATATGTCCACAACACTTCTGTTACGTTCTGACTTTGGCATATAAATATGTTTTTATTACATCTCAGAAAATTAGTTATCTTTTAACATATCATTCATTAAAGATTACATGTTTTGTGACCTGATGGTAAAAAAAGAAATGGTTTTAGGTGAATTTTTAAAAATAAGTTCATGTCCCCATTTCAGTACCCATAAGCGTGGAATCACTCATATATATATATATATATATATATATATATATATATATATATATATATATATATAATTTAAATTTGATTTACATTTATTTATTTATTAGCTTTGCCATAGCAATATATGTACATACATTATGGCTGGGAAACCACTACAGCTTGTGCCAATTACAGTGGCCCCATTGTACCGAATGTGCATGTCTTTGAACTGTGGGGGAAACCGGAGCACCCAGAGGAAACCCACGCAGACACGGGGAGAACATGCAAACTCCACACAGAAAGGCCTCTATCGGCCACGAGGTTTGAACCCGGAACCTTCTTGCTGTGAGGCAACAGTTACCCCTTTTCCACCAAATCAGTTCCAGGGCTGGTTCGGGGCCAGTACTGGTGCTGGTTCACAACTCGTTCAACTTGCGAGCCAGCTGAGAACCAGTTTGCTTTTCCATAGCTCGCGGTGCCACGTCATTACGTCGCTGTATACGTCAGTTACGTCGCTACATTTGCTTAAACCTTGGCGCGAATATCGAAGCAAAAACAACACGGAAGAAGCAGCAGCAGCAGCAACAACAACAATAATAATAATGGATGACTTCGCGTTTGTACAGCTGCTGCTTCTCGCCGCTTAAAAATGGCGATCTTTCGAGGTCTTGTTATTGTTGTTGGTCTTAACAACTCCGCCCCCTCCGCTGACGTAAGCGGTTCTTTCCTCTGGCCCAGCAGAGAGTCGGTGCTAGTCTGGAACCGGTTTTTCTGGCCCCAGAGCCAGTTCTTTGTCAGTGGAAACAGAAAACCCGGTTCCAAACTAAGCACTGGCCCCAAACCAGCCCTGGAACTGCTTTGGTGGAAAAGGGGCAAGTGATAACTGTGCCACCCAGAGCAGTTTGCTACAGCCACCAGGGAGAAGCTGGGGGTTGGGTACCCTTACTCAAGGGCACTTCAGCCCAACCTCAGGCCAAGGTCGCCCCATGTTAACCTAACTGCAAGTTTTTGAACTGTGGGGGAAACTGGAGCACCCAAGGGAAACCCACACAAACATGGGGAGAACGTACAAACTCCACACAGAAAGGCCCCTGTTGGCTGCTGGGCTTGAACCCAGAACCTCCTTGCTGTGAGGCGACAGTGCTAACCACTACACCACTGTGCTGCACAATGCTGTAAATAGATAAACATTTACCAAAGGGAAAGGATTCTCTCCTCAGACCATCATTTAACGTGATGTGCACAGCCTGCGGACCATGAAAGTTACATTTCTATTATGAAATCAAATATTTTAATTTTACCACGTGTGGTAAAATACTACATCTTTTTGATGGTTATTTTAGCTCAGTGGAATCATCTCATGGCTTGTCCAGTAAAACTGATCAGACGAGGCTAATGCTGCATTCAACTAAAGCTCATAACTCTGGATTTTTTTATTCCCATCAAAGAAAAAACAAAGAAAACATCCCTCAAATTGGAATTCATACTTGGAAAGTTGGGAAAGTGTCCTCAAGCCTGAGTTCTGAATATGACATCATGTTAATAACACCGTTCACGCTGTCAACAGGAAATAAAACATCATTTCACGAAATGAGTTTATAGTAATGTTTACCTTAGCTCAATCAACATAGACACACGAGTTCTATAACATATCAATGATATTGACCATAAAATTTGGTATTTTGAGAATGTCAGTTGGCTCGCTTGTTGCTAACAAACGCACACTTTCTTGGAGATGTCCTTGTTTCTTCCACTTTGTAATTCAAATGTGACAAACTTGAAAATTACCGAATTCAGGGTTCAGATGTCCCACTTACAAGTTATGTCAAATGCAGCATAAGCTTCAACATAAGCCTAAAAGAGGAGGTTTGTCCAAAAACCCAAGTTGCCATAGTAATCGAGTAGGGCTTAAGATCCTTTATGAAACATACGTTGATGGAAACTGGCTTATTGGGCTTCATAGGAGTGTCTGAGGTGTCATTTAAACTGGAAATAGAGGTCCAAATCTGGCTAAAATGCCCTAATTTCACAGCCTTGTTCTCTGGCAGTATAGAGTGCAGTGATCTGGGGCTGGTATCATTTGAAAGCTACTGAAAAACTCTTTTTAATTGATATCACATGGCTGTGTAATTATATAACCTATAATGTGTATTGGTTATTGCAATCCAGAGTCTATATATTTTATGGGTTAGACAGATCGGAACCTCTGGTGTTCAAACAGTGTGATTGTATTCGATGCATAATTCATAGAATGCTGAGTTACTGCACATGATATTAATTGCACATTCCAATGATGCACATCATCAAAGTTTTGCACTGCAGTGCATCGTGTCCCAATGTATGGTTCCACCCCAGTGGGATACTGTACCTGAAAGCCCAGGACTATTTAGCATTCCTGTTTCCTGTCTTATATTTTCCACACTGTATCCTCACAAAGGCTAAATATAGCCAAATGCTTGAATGCGTTTGCTTTGCCATGCAGAAACACAAAGGGCAGGAAAATTCCCATATCAAACCAAATGGTTGTCAAGTGTATGTGAGTGTATTTCACTGTTGTCTTTACACTGGTTACTCCAATAATATACCATGAACCAACTGAAGTGGGTGTGAAATAAATAGCACTTGTTTTAATACAGCTTAAAAATTATAAAATGAAAAGGTAACCTGCATATATGGCTCTTGGAAGGCATTCCATTTTTACAGTAATATAAATAATCATTTTATAATTAAAGGCTATACGCAGAACCTTTATTTTTAAATACATTTCTGAGTGGATAGTATCTCCATCCTTGACTCTTGTATGCTGCATAAATGGGAATTTAAAAAATATATATATTTTTGAGAGTTAAAATTGACTGCAAAGTTGGCATTTGAGCTGCCCCACTGAGCCAGCCAGCCCTGAGTGCGTGACATCACAGCGGTAACCGATTTTAAGGCCGAGGCCTTTGATAGCTATAGATCAAAGTTATATAAATAAAAATTTATGGTGAAAGTAAGAAATACCGTTACCGACTTGCTCAACTAAGACTGATTTGACTTCACTGATTGTGGGTTGACTCTCATTAAAACAGGATCGGTGTTATAACTTACGCAACATACATGCATTTTCACTGATAAAACGTAAAAGGCTAATTAAATAATCAGATGAACTGAGACAATCACATACTGAAGCAAATTAAATAATCTTATACCGGTAACTTAAACACACAATACAAGTTACATGTACTGTATTAATTTAAATACAGGTAAACAACGAGTGTTGTTGTTTTTGTTGTTTTGTATCCAAATGAGAAGAATTGCAGCTTACCCGTCTGTGTTCTCGCTTCTTGAAGGCTGACCTTGTGGCCGATTGTTTTGAAACAAACAATCTGACTTTCAGTTGTTCGTTCAGTTCTCCATTCATTCGCTTCTTCCACGTAAGGGCAAGATATTGCTGCTGAGGCAAGCATATCCAGTGGAGAAATCAGACGGCTGGTCCACTCATTCTCCATTTTCTCCATATTGAGGACTCCGCCATTACTGCTCGGCTCAGGCAATTACTAAAACCCGGGACAGGATGTCACCGGTTTACCAGTTTTAACAACCACCATGGGGAAGTCACTGTCTGAGCGGTAATGTGTCCCCTCCCGTCCCGTTCTGTCCCGGATTTTAGCAACAATCTTTGGCTCACACTCTGGGAGGACTGGTGTAGCTGAAGTTACTTTCCTTTTCTGTAGTTTTCTTTTTCTTTAATTGTTGATACTGCAGCCTCTTTCAATATGGGCTTATAGCCAACGCTCCTCAACAGATCAGAGGTCTCGCAGAAGTCTTCAGTAAAATGTGCAGAGCAAAGGAGAAACCACTCTGTAGGTGCCTGATGTGCCCGTGAACTTCTCGCAAAACGCGTCCAAACATACATGTCAACCTTTGGTCAATCAAACCTGTATAACCAACCTCCAAAATCCGTATTTCCCTTATAAAATCCGTATAAGATGCAAATTAAAATAATTTACCTAAAATTTGAATGATAATTAACAATGATATATCCAAGTTACTTTTTATTCAATATTAATAACAATAAACCTTCAGAATGAATACAAAGCTCCAATGTTCGACAAAAACACAAAGTGTCACTCTAATGTTCTGAATTGTACTCCATGACAGCTTTTTTTAGCACTCTGCACCAATACTCACTGGGCTGCATGTCACAGCAAGTGTCTGTATTGATCTTGCCGGAGTGCCCATTCAGAATCTTTTCAGTCGCTAGTGAAAGTCGCTCAGGTGGAAATACGCGTTTCAAACAAAATGTTACTTCCGGGTTGGCGGGATTCTCGCAATGCGGTGTGCGCATGATCAAAAGTGGAATGAAGTCTCGCTACCACAAGATAACGCGCGATTTCATAAGACTCTTTACTGGCTGTTTGTGCTTTCTGTGGTGTACAGTACGTTTGTAAATGTTATGCGCTCTTTTATCATCGTGGGAATTGATTATAGCTCTAAATAAATATTGAAGTTTTTTTAAAGAATCCGTATAACTTTATTTGTATGCCCGTATACTACGTTTATTGAATCAAATCCGTATAAAATACGGACATTCCGTATAGGTTGACATGTATGTCCAAATCTTTGCAATTTGAACATTCTTGGGCCATGAATGCAACACAAATCCACCTTCTGTTGTGTTGCTGCACCCTCTAGGAACACCTGTATGTGGCATGGCGATAAATTAGGTCAAAATGGAAGCTCGAAGTTGCAGTCAGCTCTGTGTTTTAGTATAGCAGAAATGGTGATGAGACCGATAGACGTCATATATGTCAAGGTCATTCACTCAGACCGTGACCTATATGAAATCATTTTAATCATAAAAAATGACTATATTAGATTTATTGTTAACGCTTAAAACTATTCCTGCGCCATTTTTGAGGTCTCAAGGCATTTATAAACAAAAAGTGAGGCCATAGCTCTGCGTATCTCCTTTAAAATTGAAGGCTACTGTTGCAACATTTTAGGCCGTGTCCCAGATGGTGTCCTAAACCCTTCTCCAAGTCTGGACTTTTGTGATGTAATTACTGGTGAATACCATGCTTTGTGTTCAGGTATTTGAGACACTCACCGTGTCTGACGTACAGGGAGAGCGAGTCGCAAAAATGCTGCAGCTGAAAACAACTGGTCTAATAGTATTTGTTAAAAAGCACATTTAATTTACTTATTGATTTTAGACCAACTAAGTAATTAGAAAACAGAAAAAGCTGTGATCTCATGAAACTACTATGATATCACAGCTATTTCTGTTTTATAAGAGTTATGTGACGTGTTTATATCATACATTTATAGAATCACAGAAGGGCTTGACCACAACTGACTCTCAAACGAGGAAGGTTTGCTTCAACAACACTCTCACCTCAGATAATTCTGTGCATTACCCCAATAATATTAATTAATATTAATATTAATATCAACATTCTAGCAATTTTTTGATGAATTTACAGGAACAATGTGGAGACACAGATTGATATTTGCTTCTGGCAAGCTGTGGTTTGGGAAAAAAAAACATACAGCTTATTATTTTGAGACATATAACCAACATGTACAAGATTAAAAAGTACCTATAGTACCAGAAGCACTTACATGAATGCATTTGGTGGAGATTAATAATAATAATAATAATAATAATAATAATAATAATAATAGGCTCCAGCTTACCTGCAACCCTGTAGGACAGGATAAGCGGCTACAGATAATGGATGGATGGATGGATGGATGGATGGATGATAATAAATCTGATCTGCCATTCTCTGTTCAGTGATATCAAAACCGCCTTGATCTTTCCACATGTCAAACATTCTCTTTCGATATCCCGTCTCATCAGGTCTACTTCTTTAGTAGCACCTCATGGTTGCTCTGTTGTCTTCTCTGCTGTACTTTCTCCTTGAAGATGTTCCAATAGCAGGTTGATGACGTTGGACTGTCTGGTTCTCTAGTTCCACTACCGGGCGAGAGCTGACCAGCAAGCCTGGCTCTCTCATTCATGCCATTCACTTGTGTTTCATTATTTGTATTCATCATAATCATATGAGTATTGTTTTGTTTAGGGTTAACTCCCCTAGCCTTTTTCCATCCTGGGCCTGCAAGGCAGCAGGGTTTTGTTTCGGGTAGATTCCCCTACCTTCGTTCAAATTCTGTAAAGCTGCTTTGCGACAATGTTTATTGTTAAAAGCGCTATACAAATAAACTTGATTTGATTTGATTTTGACTGGAACTACATTCTATCCCACAAGGCAATGGGCACCAATATAGATCCCTATTAAGGCCAATCTATAAAGGTGGGTCCAGTGTAGCGTTGGGCACCAAGCCGATATTGGTGGATCCCAGTTAAGGCCAATCCACTACTGGCGCCACGGGGTAACTGGGGTAAAATTAGACTCCTCCTTGTCTGGCCTCTTCTGTTCAACCTGTCTGGCTTGGGTGGCCCTACCAGGAGTGATAGCTCCTGCCAGCATAGCTCTCAGGATCATCAAGACACACAAGGCCCTCCACCACAACAAGGTGGTCATCCGCAGAGGTCCAATTATTATTATTATTATTATTATTATTATCTCATCTCATCTCATTATCTCTAGCCGCTTTATCCTTCTACAGGGTCGCAGGCAAGCTGGAGCCTATCCCAGCTGACTACGGGCGAAAGGTGGGGTACACCCTGGACAAGTCGCCAGGTCATCACAGGGCTGACACATAGACACAGACAACCATTCACACTCACATTCACACCTACGGTCAATTTAGAGTCACCAGTTAACCTAACCTGCATGTCTTTGGACTGTGGGGGAAACCGGAGCACCCGGAGGAAACCCACGCGGACACAGGGAGAACATGCAAACTCCACACAGAAAGGCCCTCGCCGGCCCCGGGGCTCGAACCCAGGACCTTCTTGCTGTGAGGCGACAGCGCTAACCACTACACCACCGTGCCGCCCTATTATTATTATTATTATTATTATTATTATTATTATCAATAACATTTCATACATCATATGCAAATATGTCTGCTCTTTCATTATTAGAATCCGTTCTCCAACGACAATCTAATAAAAACATCCTCTTACACACATTTCATGACAAGGCACAGGTTCCACAGAAATAAAATAATTGTCTTAACTCACACTATGCCAAGTGAAACAGCCTGTTTTCTATATTTATGATATTTATAGTAGTCCCAAGAATTGCTGCTGGCTTTCTTTCATAGTTCTCGTCAAATCTGTAAAATTACGGCGATTTGATTTTTAAACAATAAATCCTCAACAAAATATAATTGTTAAGTCGGGGGACAAAATTTACTCCACAGTGTGATGATAATGTGATGTTCCTGAACTGTGAGTTGACATGACAATTCTATAATTCAGAGAGCAGATTAATTTTGTATAACTCTGGATACAGAAATACATTATTGAACTAACACATACTGTAAGCCAAATGTACACCAGATACCCTATGTGGCCAAAAGTATGTGGATACTTGTACATATAGGTGTGATGGTCATGTGGGACATCTCATTCCAGATTTATTCCCCTTCACTGTTGTAATGAGCTCCACTCTTCTGAGAAGGCTTTGCACTAGATTTTGGGGCATGGCTGTGGGGATTTGTGCTCATTAGTGAGATCAGACACTGATCTTGGGTGAGGAGGTCTGGGGTGCAGTCGGTGTTCCAGTTCATAGCAAAGGTGTTCAGTGGGGTTGAGTTCAGTCAGAGTTCTGTGCAGGACACTTGAGTTCTTCATTCCAACCTTCACACACCATGTGTGCTTTGTGCACATGAGCAGTATCATGCTGGAACAGGTTTGGAATCTTAGTTATTTCCAGTGAAGGGAAACTGCAATGTTCCAGCAAATGGACACATTCCATACAATTGTGTAGTTCCAACTTAGTGAAACTGTTTGGGGGAAGAACCACCTGTTTAGGTCAGGTGTCCAGAAGCTTTTGGCTGTATAGTGTATAGTGGTGCTTGAAGTTTGTGAACACTTTAGAATTTTCTATATTTCTGCATAAATATGACCTAAAACATCATCAGATTTTCACACAAGGCCTAAAAGTAGATAAAGAGAACCCATTTAAAGGAATGAGACAAAAATAGTATACTTGGTAATTTATTTATTGAGGAAAATGATCCAATATTACATATCTGTGAGTGGCAAAAGTATGTGAACCTCGGGGATTAGCAGTTAATTTGAAGGTGAAATTAGAGTCAGATGTTTTCAATCAATGGGATGACAATCAGGTGTGAGTGGGCACCCTGTTTTATTTCAAGAACATGGATCTATCAAAGTCTGATCTTCACAACACATGTTTGTGGAAGTGTATCATGGCACGAACAAAGGAGATTTCTGAGGACCTCAGAAAAAGCATTGTTGATGCTCATCAGGCTGGAAAAGGTTACAAAACCATCTCTAAAGAGTTTGGACTCCACCAATCCACAGTCAGACAGATTGTGTACAAATGGAGGAAATTCAAGACCATTGTTACCCTCCCCAGGAGCTGTCAACCAAAAAAGATCACTCTAAGAACAAGACGTGTAATGTTCGACGAGGTCACAAAGGACCCCAGGGTAACTTCTAAGCAACTGAAGGCCTCTCTCACATTGGCTAATGTTAATGTTCATGAATCCACCATCAGGAGAACACTGAACAACAAATGGTGTGCATGGCAGGGTTGCAAGGAGAAAGCCACTGCTCTCCAAAGAGAACATTGCTGTTTGTCTGCAGTTTGCTAAAGATCATGTGGACAAGCCAGAAGGCTATTGGAAAAATATTTTGTGGACAGATGAGACCAAAATTGAACTTTTTGGTTTAAATGAGAAGCGTTATGTTTGGAGAAAGGAAAACACTGCATTCCAGCATAAGAACCTTATCCCATCTGTGAAACATGGTGGTGGTAGTATCATGGTTTGGGCCTGTTTTGCTGCATCTGGGCCAGGATGGCTTGCCGTCATTGATGGAACAGTGAATTCTGAATTATAGCAGCGAATTCTAAAGGAAAACATCAGGACATCTCTCCATGAACTGAACCTCAAGAGAAGGTGGGTCATGCAGCAAGACAACGACCCTAAGCACACAAGTTGTTCTACCAACGAATGGTTAAAGAAGAATAAAGTTAATGTTTTGGAATGGCCAAGTCAAAGTCCTGACCTTAATCCAATCGAAATGTTGTGGAAGGACCTGAAGCAAGCAGTTCATGTGAGGAAACCCACCAACATCCCAGAGTTGAAGCTGTACTGTATGGAGGAACGGGCTAAAATTCCTCCAAGCCGGTGTGCAGGACTGATCAACAGTTACTGGAAATGTTTAGTTGCAGTTATTGCTGCACAAGGGGGACACACCAAATACTGAAAGCAAAGGTTCACATACTTTTGCCACTCACAGATATGTAATATTGGATCATTTTCCTCAATAAATAAATGACCAAGTATAATATTTTTGTCTCATTTGTTTAAGTGGGTTCTCTTTATCTACTTTTAGGACTTGTGTGAAAATCTGATGATGTTTTAGGTCATACTTATGCAGAACTATAGAAAATTCTAAAGGGTTCACAAACTTTCAAGCACCATTGTACAAAAAAAAAAATCCTAACAATAGGCACAAAAGAAGTCTGATTTCACATTGCTAGACTGTCAGGGAGAACGTAAGTAATAAGTAAGGAGTGAATGTGTTATAAAAGAAATATTTAAATTCAGGTGTTATAAAAGAAATATTTAAATTCAGGTGCCCTCACCTCATCCTTACTAACCAACTCCATTTTGTTTGCCATTGTGATGGATAGCTTGACGGATGAAGTGAGACAAGAGTCGCCATGGAACATGATGTTTGCGGATGATATTGTGATATGTGGTGAAAGTAGAAAGGAGGTTGAGTTGGGTTTGGAGAGATGGAGGTATGCATTGGAATGAAGAGGAATGAAGGTGAGCATTAGCAAGACAGAATACATGTGCATCAATGAGAATGGGGATGAGAGTGTAGTGAAGATGAAAGGAGTAGATGTAAAGAAAGTTGGTGAATTCAAGTACCTGGAGTCAACTGTGCAGAAAAATGGGGGCTGCGATAGTGAGGTGAGAAAGAGAGTGCAGGCAGGGTGGAGCAGTTGGAGAAGGAGTTCGGGAGCCATTTGTGATAGGAAAGTCCCAGCAAAAGTGAAAGGTAAGATGTATAAGACAGTAGTGAGACCAGCTGTGATGTATGGATTGGAGACCGTACCCTTAACGAAGAAACAGGAGGCAGAGTTGGAGGTGGCGGAGTTGAGGATGTTAAGGTTTGCGATGGGAGTGACAAGGTTGGACAGGATAAGGAACGAGCACATCAGAGGGACAGCACATGTGGAGAGCTTGGGAATTAAGCTAAGAGAGATGAGACTGAGATGGTACGGGCACATCCTGAGAAGAGATGCAGAGCATGTTGGAAGGAGAATGTTGAGGATGGAGCTGCCAGGCAAACGAAAACAAGGAAGGCCAAAGAGGAGATACATGGATGTAGTGAAAGAGGACATGAAAGTGGCAGGTGTGGTAGAGAAGGATGCGGAAGATAGGGAGCAATGGAGACGAAAGATCCGCTGTGGCGACCCCTAATCGGGAGCAGCCAAAAGAAAAAGATTTAAATTCAGGTGTTAGAACTTTAGCTTCTTCTTGCTGCACAGATTCATGCTTGTTGTTGAAGGTTTTTTTTTTTAATCCAAGATGGCGGCGTGTACACACGCAGCGGCTCCTCTCTGTCCTGACAGAACGGTGTTTTCGTGTTTTTTTGTGTTTTAAAACAGTGTGTATCTGTTCGTCTTTGTCGCGTTCATCAGTCTCAAGGCGCACATACTCCCGTGAGTTTCTGCTCGACATCGACAGAACTATATTCACGGATATAAATCCAGTGGACGCGGAAGTGCTATGTGGCTACGGTTTGCTCCGGAGGCCTGCTCAAACACCGACCCCCACTCCTGCATCCAGCCCACAGTGGAAGCGCCACAGGCAGAACATGCAGAAGCAGAAGAGGGGCAAGTGCGGAGGTATCCAGGCTAGGCTAGCGGCTAGCCCTCACTGGCCGGCTATCCCTACCATCATTCTGGCCAATGTACGCTCGCTGGACAACAAGCTGGATTATGTCCACCTTCTCTGCTCATCTAAGTCTGTGAGTGAGTGTTGTGTCCTCATGTTTGTGGAAACATGGCTTAACGACAGCGTCCCGGACTGTACCATTCAGCTAGCCCAGCTAACATGCTACCGGTCAGACAGAGCGCTAGCCAAGGGGGTGAAGACTCGTGGCGGAGGACTCTGTGTTTACATCAGTGATGCCTGGTGCCGCGATGCTGTCGTGGTCTGCAAACACTGCTCACCACTGGTGGAGTTTATGATTATTAAATGCCAGCCATTCTACCTGCCGAGGGAATTTACAGCCATATTGCTGGTAGCAATATACATCCCTCCCGGGTCCAATAACAACAGGAGTGAAGCACTGAATGAACTCTATTAGCACATCAGTGAGCAGCAGACAGCCCAGCCAGATGCTTTCCTCATCCTGGCTGGGGATTTCAACCATGCAAACCCCAAGAGCGTGTTTCCAAAACTCTATGGACATATCAACTTTCCCACACGTGGAAACAATACTCTGGACAATGTTTACACCATGCACAAAGACGCCTACAAAGCTCTATCCCTCCCCCACCTTGGGGCCTCAGATAACTCCACTGTTATGCTTATGCCAGCATACAGGCTGCTGGTTAAAGTCACCAAACCAGCTAAAAAGCAGATACGTGTGTGGCCAGAGGGGTCATCAGAGGCACTCCAGGACTGTTTTTCGACCACTGACTGGAGCATGATCAGACAGGTGGCCACCTACAACAACTCCACAGATCTACAAGAGTACATGGAGACCGTCACTGCCTACATGAGAAAGTGCATGGATGACGTTACGGTCACCAGAACCATCTCCATTCGGGCCAATCAGAAACCATGGCTGACAGGGGAAGTCCACAGGCTCCTGGGGACTCGGAACACCGCCTTCAGAGCTGGGGACGAGGTGGGCCTGAGGACTGCTAGAGCCAACCTGTCTCGAGGCATCAGGGTGGCTAAGAGACAGTATTCAAGGTACATTGCTGACTATTTCAATGACAGCAGAGACACCAGGAGCCTGTGGTGGGGGATTCAGACCATCACAGATTACAAGCCCTCGCCGCTGACCTGTGACTACTCCATGTCTCTGCTGAATCAGTTGAATGACTTCTTTGCTCGGTTTGAGGCAGACAATAGCACCACGGCACAGAAGACCCCACCACCTCCCGGTGACCAGGTGTTGACGCTGTCCCCAGACAGCGTGAGGAGAGCTCTCAGGACAACAAATGTACGGAAAGCCCCGGGTCCTGATAACATTCCTGGTCGTGTCCTGAGAGACTGTGCTGAGGAGCTCACAGATGTCTTTACAGACATCTTCAACATCTCATTGAGCCAGGCTGTTGTCCCCATGTGCCTCAAAACCACCACCATCATCCCGGTCCAGAAGAAGCCGTCTCCCTCCTGCTTCAATGACTACCGCCCTGTCGCACTCACTCCCATCCTCATGAAGTGCTTCGAGCGGCTAGTCATGCGGCATATCAAGTCTGCCCTCCCCCCCACCCTGGACCCTTTCCAGTTTGCATATCAGTCCAACCGTTCGACCGATGATGCCATCTCCACTGCCCTCCACTCAGCCCTCACCCACCTGGAGACAAAAGACTCGTATGTCAGAATGCTGTTCATAGCATTCAACACAATCATTCCTCAGCAGCTCATCCATAAACTGGACCAGCTGGGACTCAACACCTCCCTGTGCAACTGGCTGCTGGACTTCCTGATGGGGAGACCACAGGCTGTACAGATCAGCAGCAACTCCTCCAGCATCATCACATTGAACACGGGGGCCCCCCAAGTATGTGTGCTGAGCCCCCTCCTCTTCACTCTGCTGACCCACGACTGCACACCAACATCCAGCTCAAATCTCTTCATTAAGTTTGCAGATGACACGACTGTAGTGGGTCTCATCAACAATGGCAATGAGACAATCTACAGGAGTGAGATGAGCCGCTTGGCCATGTGGTGCAAGGACAACAATCTCCGCCTGAATGTGAAGAAGACGAAGGAGATTGTTGTGGACTTCAGGAGAGTGCACACCCAGCATGCTCCACTATCTATCGACGGTGCTGCAGTGGAGAGGGTGAGCAGCACCAAGTTTCTGGGTGTGCACATCTCTGAAGACCTGTCCTGGAACAACACCACCGCATCACTGGCCAAAAAAGCCCAACAGCATCTGTACTTCCTCCGCAAACTGAGGAGAGCAAGAGTCCTGGTCCCCATCATGCACACTTTCTACAGAGGCACCATCGAAAACATCCTGACCAGCTGCATCACCATGTGGTACGGCGCCTGCACCGTGTCCTGCTGCAAGACTCTGCAGCACATCGTGAGAGCAGCTGAGAGGATCATTGGTGTCTCTCTCCCTTCTCTAATGGATATATATAACTCCCACCTCACCCGCAAAGCCATCAGGATTGCAGGTGACCCCACCCACCCATCTCACAGCCTCTTCAGCCTGCTGCCGTCGGGGAGGAGACTGCGGAGTCTCCAGGCCAAAACCAGCAGGCTCAAGGACAGTTTCTTTCACCAGGCGGTCAGGAGGCTCAACTCCCTCCCTGTTCTGCCCCTCCTCCCCCCTCCGCCCCCTGCCAAGATTCTGCCCGCACACCCCCCTGCCCCCCCTTCAGCATCTGACAAAACACACACACACACACACACACACACACACACACACACACACACACACACACACACACTCTCAATGTTCATTAACACACTGAACTTAGGGACTGCACATTTCACTTTACCTCGCTCATTTGCACTATTCCGCACTACCTCACCTAAACAGCTATTAGTTTATTGTTTATTCTGCTTATCTCATGTTTACCTGCTATACCTCAAGTGCCCTTGACTGTTTATTTGCTTCAATTTATGTGTGTGTGTGTGTGTGTGTGTGTGTGTGTGTGTGTATATACATATGAGTGTTTAGTCTATGTCCAGTTCATATCTAGAGTGGTTATACTGTTTGTATTGTTTATTTAATTATTCTATTTTTTATTTATTGCATTGCCTGTTTGCACCGTGGGTCAGAGAGGACTGTAATTTCATCTGTGCTGTATGTCAAGCATGTATAGCATATTTGACAATAAAGTTGACTTGACTTGACTTTACCATTACTTCATAAAACTGGCTTGAGTCATTCACATCCTCACGATCTCATTCAGGCTGAATGCCAAAACAGAGACCTGCCTGTCAAGGGGACAGTTGTAATACAGCAGAGTTAACTGCAGTTTTGTAATTATCTTTATGCCATCATGCACAATAGGCAATAGGAGGCAACAGGAGAGAGCGTGCACAGTTGTCTCATCTCATCTCATTATCTCTAGCCGCTTTATCCTTCTACAGGGTCGCAGGCAAGCTGGAGCCTATCCCAGCTGACTATGGGCGAAAGGCGGGGTACACCCTGGACAAGTCGCCAGGTCATCACAGGGCTGACACATAGACACAGACAACCATTCACACTCACATTCACACCTACGGTCAATTTAGAGTCACCAGTTAACCTAACCTGCATGTCTTTGGACTGTGGGGGAAACCGGAGCACCCGGAGGAAACCCACGCGGACACGGGGAGAACATGCAAACTCCACACAGAAAGGCCCTCGCCGGCCCCAGGGCTCGAACCCAGGACCTTCTTGCTGTGAGGCGACAGCGCTAACCACTACACCACCGCGTGCACAGTTGTAACATGACATAATTGGTCCACACTTGTTTTCCTTAAATGCACACATGCAACTGTGGTGATGTGCAAATATAAGAGTGTGACTTTAATACGTCCGTTTTGGAAAAAAAACAAAACAACCCACAACGTAGTGGATCAAACTACAAATCATAGTCTTGTTGAAGACAAATACTCAGAAAACTTGTTTTGTTCATATAATAATAATAATAATAATAATAATAATATCAATTGGTATAGTAATTGGTATCAGTGGTACAGTAGTGTTATTGATAGACAGCTGAAAGTCTATAGAAGTACAGTACATCTACATACAGAGAAATGTGATTCCAAGTGCCTTTAGTATGTGTCGGTCCCAGCATTCTGTCCTATACAGAACTGCTTTTGGGTCTATAGAATAGAAATCAGGAATGGCGGTGGGGGAATCTATTGTGTTGTTCTTTGCATGCCAAAAGAGGGGGAGAAGGTGACAGGCGAGGGATATGAAAACATTATCTTCACCCATTGCTCTCTTCTGAGGACAATAGAATCATGACTTGATTGATGTGTATTTACACATTTGACAAATCAATCTATGAATACTGTAATCTACTGCAGATGGCAAACACCCATCTTATTAGCATATTACACTCTGCTGAGGATGAGAGTGTTATTCAAGATACCGTTACTGTCTTGTATTCAATGTGAGAATCACACAAGTGCTGATACTGATTATAGCTGAGGACAGGATTCACTCAGTCCCACTGTTGTACTCTACTGTGGATGGGAATAACTCAAAGCTTTCCAGCGCTGTGTTCTACGGTGTTCTATTCCACAATCAGGAAAAGTATCTGACCCCGTCAAGTGTTCCTGATTGGTAAACAAAACACATGACACAGTGACAAACCTTTGGGGGGAGGAAAGCCCATGCATTTGGAGGCCTGGCCCACCCCAAAAATATATCTAGGGGTTATACTGCGGTCTCATTAATATTAAATTTACATAACCCAGTTCTTACTTGCTGAGAGTTGCCATTTTACGAAGCTGCATTGATTGATGTTGCAACTGGGGTCAACATTTCTGTGCAATATGTAGCTGTGTAGCAGGCTGGTTCAATAAAAAGAGTTCTTCTTAATAATAATAATAATAATAATAATAAGTCAACTGCAACCAAAGCCATCTCTGGAAAAACTGAAACGTTACACACCACAGTGAGAAAATGTTCCAGTTGCATACAACGCTTGTGTAGACGGAGTGTGCACACTTAAAAATGTGCCTGACCTCTTGTGAACAACATTAAGGTGGAGCCATGGTCTATTCAGCAAAACAGCTTCCTGTCAGGTGTGTTGCAGTGTCCTGTGTAATGGATACAGTGATAGAAAAGTATGAAGACTTCAATTTGCCTCCTATTCCAGAGCTACTGTCTCCATCCTGTCTGTAAACTGCACTGGACAGTGAATGTCTGTTCACAAACATACTGACTTCTGTCCTGCTATCAGTGTTCCATATTAGCTGAACCACCTATGTGTCAATTTTCCAATCTCTGGGCACGGCCTTGCTGTCTGATTGCAAGTCTCTTCATGAAACTCTCAGGTGCAACATCTGCCCATGTCACGAGCTTGCTTGCCCACCTCAACATCAATGTCTAGAAATGGAAGTACACACAGACTGTGCCGTTGCAGGGACTCCAAACAAGATCCATGCCCTAATTATTTGGGACCTACTCATGCTTCATGTGTTGCTATCAGCAATATGCTGCAGTTATGGCAAGGTTCAGCAAGTAAATTCTCAGGTCCCAAATTAATTGGTTATAGATCATGTCCCTTATCTAACCCAATCAGGATTTGACAGAACAAACAGCTCACCTGCCCTGGAAATAGAACAGGTTGGGAAAGTTGTTAAAGTATAATAATTCACAGACATACTCCATCCATTATCCGTAACCGCTTATCCTGTGCAGGGTCACAGGCAAGCTGGAGCCCATCCTAGCTGAATATGGGTGAGAGCATGGGCGTCGCCACCATTGAATGTGAAGGGGACGTGTCCTCCACATTTAACATAAAATATTAGTTCACCCAACGCCGTTTCTATTGCTTCGTGAAAGAATCCATTTCACTTGATCGATAAGAGAATACACATACCACTGAACATCCACTCCGGGTTTTCTGGGCGTTACCTACAACAACTCACCGCATGCAAGTGAATCTCAGTGCAAGCAGAGAAATGTTGGTGCAGCTGCTGGAAAGTGGAGGAGGTAACGTCCGCCCTATTGCCACCTCACAATGTCTAGCTTTTGCTAAAACCTTATTCTTTTGTTATGTGCCCTCAAAATTAACCCTAGGCCACGTTAAATTAATATTCAACTAAACAGTGAAATAAGCTTAGCCTAATGGGGTATTCTTGGTTGATGATGAATTGTTTGCAGTATTTGCTCCTCCCCAGACACAATGGACATAAGGACATTCTTTACAAAGAAGTGGAAAGTCAGTCAAAATTTCCCCACAGGACAGGTTTTTTTGTCCCAATGGAAATGTTAGTGCAGTTAGCTGGCTAGTCAATGTTAGGAGATGTATCAGCTAGCTTAACGTTAGCTATCATTTAATTCAAACCCAGTAGGCCTGCCTTACTGTAATGCCAAGAATGAGGTCAAGTCTGCTCTGATGATATTTATTGATTCCCTGTTGTGATTTAAAGAACTTGTTTTGTCTGGTCTTTGCCAGTTTTCTGGAAAGTAAGATGGGAAATCAGTGTATGGGGAAGGAATAGTAGAAAGGAAAGCAATGGAGAGAGATGGATGTTATTCCAGGTGGATTGTGAAGGAAAGTTATGAAGTGGTAGAAATTGTGGTGGCACCAATGTAAGAAGGAGTTATAGCTATAAATCTGTTTGTTACACTAATCTGTAAATGCTACTGTAGTACCACCATTGCATGTTGGTTGACAAAACTGCACTTGTTCATTGTGTGAATTTCTCTTTTATGTGTCGTTGCTTGACCCAGTGTAATTTTGTGTTATAAAGTTTGCATAATGCCATGCCATTTTTGTTATGAGTATCACTAAATCAGAAAAAAGTAAAATGCACCCACTAAAGTCACTGTTGGTGGTGAACAAAATTGCACCTGTTCATTGTGTGAAGTTATTTTTTATGTGTCACCGTTGCTTGACACAGTGTGATTTTGTGTTATGAAGTTTGCATGATGCCATGTCATGCCTGTTCATTGTGTGAAATTATGAATATTCTTATTTTTAAACATACAGTTGAGTGTCACTATTGCTTGGCACAGTGGCATGTTGTGTTACATCTAAAACTAAATAAAAAAGGAAACACAAAATAAAAAGTAAAATGCACCCATAAAGTCATTGTTGGTGATAAATTGTGTCACATTCATCTCATTATCTTAGGCGTAGCGGTGGGTTTAAAAACAGGCTGATGAATATATGGACTAGTTGAATGAGGACTTATTGTTGAGTCTCTAAAATAGTCATTGAATTAAGTGACTTTTGTAGGTAAAATTAGGTGTTTAACAACCTGTTAAAAATACACCAGAATGCAGGAAATGGCATCTAATTAATTAAAAATTTTCTGGGGGAGGACCCCCCCCCGCCAGTGTCCCCCCCCCATTAAAAATGCTTCTGACACCCCTGGGTAAGAGGTGGGGTACACCCTGAACAAATCACCAAATCATTGCAGGGCTGACACATAGAGACAAACAAACATTCACACATACAGTCAATTTAGAGTCACCAATTAGCCTAACCTGCATGTCTTTGGACTGTGGGGGAAACCAGAACATCCGGAGGAAACCCACGCAGACACTGGAAGAACATGCAAGCTCCACACAGAAAGGCCCCCATTGGCCGCTGGGCTCGAACCCAGAACCTTCTTGCTGTGAGGTGACAGTGCTAACCACTACACCACTGTGCCACCTCACGAACATACTATTGTCATAAAATTTATTATTCTTCATCTGAGCAGAGACTTCATCAAAGAATATACTGACAGTACAATGGAGAAGTAGGGTTCTCCAATATGCTTGTGCATCTTTAGGAGGCTCTTATGAAGTCCAGGCAGTGGGATGAATCACTGAATGGATATACAGTATACTGGATCTCTATGACTAATTCTTGGCTAATGTACAGGCAGTATGATGTGCACTGGAAGAAAATAATGTTTCAAGAAATTTACCCTGCCTATAGCCGACACATTATGTTCTATCCAAAAGACACCTTCCAGGGTTGGTCCTCCTCCAGTACAGGCTCTGTCACGTCTGCACCTGTTCAGAGTTCGCAGTGGCATTGAAACATGGCCGCCGTGGACTACAACAACCAGTCTGCACCACACCGCGCTCAGTCTCCGGAGTTTTAATCATTCACAGCTGTTCCTGAATACAACTGAAGTATAAAAGGAGACTCAGTTTCACCGTTACCTGAGAAGTACCGCTTACTGTTCCTGTGCCTGATTTTACCAAGCCTTTATTGTTGGTGCTGATTATTTGGTTATTGACCAAGTTTGTTTTTTGATTATCACCTGCAGTCTCTGGCTCTGACATTCTGTTTGTGCCTCGCCTCACCATTACCTGTTTACTGATACTGCCTTTGCCTCACAGTTTGGATCTGTTTAGCAGTGTGCTCTGAATAAACACTTTGTTCTGCTTTTACATCTGTCTATCGCCTGCATACCTGACAGGCTCCATATAAATTCAAGCTCGAGTTGGGTATCTTTCCTGCCAAACACAATAACCTCGGTTTTGTGTCTCTTTAACTGAAGGAAATTTTTAATTCTTCCAACAGTTTATCTGCTACATACACTGACAAAGTGAGTCTATTGGTTTGTAATCATTTGATGAGAAAGATTGATATATTTAAGCATCATCTGCATAACTATGGTAAGCAGTGTTGTTCTGTATGATTAATTGGAGCATATAGAGATTGAATCAAATGGGTCCAAGAATTGATCCCTGTGGGATTCCACGTCATTGTGCTCTTGTCAGATTCACAATATTAGCATTTCCAAAATTTTTGGTAGATACTTTGGTCACTGCATCCTGTGCTCAAAGGAGTATCCTGCTGGAAGAGAATGAAATGTTTTTTCTTGTACCTTCATAGTGAACAACAACAACAACAACAACAACGCTTTGTGGTATAACACCCATAAAAGTAGAGGTCTGCAATACTGGTTTAAAAAAATCTGCTAATAACTATATAACATGGTACAAACTACTCTGTTACATAACCAGTGCATTGTGTAGTGCTGTTTTTGGAGCATCATTTTAAAATAACACAGTCATATGGTAAAATCTTCATGTCATTAAAGCTGTAATATAAAGTGTTGGGGTCCCCCAAGTGAATTAACTGAATAAAGTTTAGGCCAGATATCAGACAAAAGAACAGAAGATGAGGGAACAAAAAGGAGAAAGGGGAGGGCTTTTATAATTCATCACAGTTTTAACAGGTGCAGCTTCCCAAGAAAGACTGTATGAGAAATCCAATCCTCAGGGACACAAAGCACCTTTAGAAACTGTGCTGTGCTGTTTCCAGGCAAATCCTCTGGAGGCACAGATATGATTACAACAGTGTCTATTGTTTGCCTATTGTGCAAACATGCATAGGAACATTGGCATGGGAATACAATGCATGTGCAATCAGACGAAGTGACTGGATAACATATCAAATTGTATTAGAATTTTGTAATTGCAGAAAGACAGCTCCCACAATTTACAATATCACATAATTCATGTAATCTGCATATGCTCAGTTTAGCTCTTATTCCACGTGAGGAAGCAGCACTCTGTAACAAACAGATTTATAAAGTGAAGAAAAAACACATTTTGAGAAAAAGAAATTGTTTTTCTCAAAACAATTTCAAATTTATAAAAGTTTAGTGTAACTAAAGATTTTTTTGACTTTAGTTACACTTGTGATGGGACTGCTTGTCATGAAAACCACAATGTGATCAAAGTGTAGACTTTAAGCTTTAATTCAAGGGGTTTAACAAAAATATATCACATGAACCATTTCAGAAATACAGCAATTTTTATATAGCCCCTCCATTTCAAGAGGCTCAAAAGTAATTGGACAAACTAACAATTATAAATATAAAAATATATACTTTGATGAGGGTGGCACGGTGGTGTAGTGGTTAGTGCTGTCGCCTCACAGCAAGAAGGTCCGGGTTCAAGCCCCGGGGCCGGCGAGGGCCTTTCTGTGTGGAGTTTGCATGTTCTCCCCGTGTCCACGTGGGTTTCCTCTGGGTGCTCCGGTTTCCCCCACAGTCCAAAGACATGCAGGTTAGGTTAACTGGTGGCTCTAAATTGACCGTAGGTGTGAATGTGAGTGTGAATGGTTGTCTGTGTCTATGTGTCAGCCCTGTGATGACCTGGCGACTTGTCCAGGGTGTACCCCGCCTTTCGCCCGTAGTCAGCTGGGATAGGCTCCAGCTTGCCTGTGACCCTGTAGAAGGATAAAGCGGCTAGAGATAATGAGATGAGATGAGATGAGATACTTTGATGAAAAAAATATTTACTTTGAGGAAAATCCTTTACACTCAGTGAGTCTGGAACTCATGCACATCAAATGCTTTGCCAGGCCTTTACTGCACCTCCAGTGGCTGCTTGTTTGGGCCTTTCTGCCTTCAGATTTGTCTTCAGGAAGTGAAAACCATACTAACCTGGGTTGAGGTCGTGTGATTGACCAACCATTTAACCCCTTTGGACATAATGTGTACAGTTGTACACATGAAGTTCCATAGCATGATGTTCCATTGCAATTTTCCTTGTGTCCAAAGGGGTTAAGAACATTCCATTTCTTTGTTTGAAGAAGCTTTTGCAGTATGTTTTGGGTTATTAAACATCTCATTCTCATCTCATTATCTCTAGCCGCTTTATCCTTCTACAGGGTCGCAGGCAAGCTGGAGCCTATCCCAGCTGACTACGGGCGAAAGGCGGGGTACACCCTGGACAAGTCGCCAGGTCATCACAGGGCTGACACATAGACACAGACAACCATTCACACTCACACCTACGGTCAATTTAGAGTCACCAGTTAACCTAACCTGCATGTCTTTGGACTGTGGGGGAAACCGGAGCACCCGGAGGAAACCCACGCGGACACGGGGAGAACATGCAAACTCCACACAGAAAGGCCCTCGCCGGCCCCGGGGCTCGAACCCAGGACCTTCTTGCTGTGAGGCGACAGCGCTAACCACTACACCACCGTGCCGCCCCATATTTGTATATGTAAATACTTAATTTATTTTAATTTATCTAGAAGTTTTCCTCTATTTCTTTTCTCTGTTTATCTGTAATGATGCTGCTGGAATCTTAATTTCCTTGAGGGAACCCTCCCAAAGGGATCAATAAAGTTTTATCTAATCTAATCTAATCTAATCTAATCTAATCTAATCTAATCTGTACTCTGAAGCACAGTCCTATCAATTTTGATGCATTTGACTGAATCTAATCAGAACGCTGAGCTTTATGTACATCAGAATTCATCCTGCTACTTCTATCAAGAGTAACATCAATAAACACCAGTGGGCCAGTTTCACTGGCAGCCAGTATTTTCTAACATGCAGTGTCCTGGTCAGTCAAGATCTCCTTTGGGAAAAGTCTGAAGAGTAGCTTTGCAAAGTTGTGTGAAGAGTCATGGCTTCCAGGTATCACATTGCTTAAGCCAGAAAAACTAATACAAAGCAATGCACTTGTGCACTCTATTCAATGATCCAACTCCATATCAATTCAATTGAAGGAGATCTTGATCAGTGGGAGCGGACACAGTAGTGCTTTTTGGGGTGGCTTGTGGATTCACCAGCTGACTTTTGTGATATGCCTCACACCACCTGTGTACACTGAATGCTCGGTAATAGAAATGGACCATGAGATAGTGCCTTAACATGCAAGAAATACCTAGCTGTAAGATTATGATGAGCTGTAGGAAAATGCCCCTTGGTAAAAATAATTGGATTGTCTCTTCCTTAGTTTGAGTCCTGCATCACTTGATATATCCTATCCTTAATAATAATAATAATAATAAAAAGGTGGGATAATGCACCTTTTGGCTGGATTTGCTAACCATCAATTATTTTCGCTGAGTTGAAGGCATGCCTCAGGGTTTCAGCATGTGACACTTCCAAGGGGAAATCCCTGAGAATAATCCCTGCAAAAGGTGAATGGTAAGAGCTTTCTCCAATGAAACCAGAGTGGTGGGGGGGAGAGAGAGAGAGAGAGAGAGAGAGAGAATGCAGATGACACCAGGCAATCCTCCACTAACTCAATGGCTCGGTCTAGTGACTCCAGTCAGTGCCACTGGAGCCACTCCACTGTTCTAGACAGAAGCTGTGCAATGAACTGCTCCAATACCAGCAGAATAAGGATTCCTTCAGTGTCCAGCTCCTCTGCCAAGATGAATCTGAGCTGCTGTGCAAAGATGAACAGGTGGCCAACTTCCGAGTTTCATGGATGCAAATAATTATTGATGTTCTTCCAGGCTCTGGTCATTTATTGCAGTACTGCCTTCTTCACATTATGGTACGGCAGTCTGAAGAGTGCCACAAAGGCCTCCAGATTGTCTGTGGAGGACATCTTCAAGCATCAGGGCCAGGTCAGCTGGAGTGGCTACTGATTGAGGACCTGCAGCTGCAGGAGCAGTTGGTTGCAGCAACATCTGAAGTACCCGACGGTCCTCAGCTTGCACTGTTGTTGTTCAAGGCATAGGTCAACAAGGGCCTGATGTATCTGGTGGAGTGTGGAGAGGGACTCAATTATCTCACTGAGTAGGGTGGTTTCTATTGACATGTCTGGCAATAAATGCTAGGTTTAAGCACCACTGTAGAACTTTGTGTGTTGGGGGGTGAAGGAGGAGGACTTAGGGGACAGGTGAATTTTTATGGATCTTTTCTTAATCCTTTTTTAAATTTCTACTGCAAGCATTTTTCAGCACATGCCTCTTCTACTTCAAAATCAAAAGAAACCTATCTTACAGCCTAGTGAAAGGAAAACACACCTAACAAGACTGCTGGTAATAACACACAAGTGGGAACAATCACATTTTGTCTGCCAATGCAATCTGCCCCCTCTCTCTATCTACAACCAACACTCAACCATTCCCCCTCTGTCAAGTCTCCATTACAGATGACCAACACACACAGTTTAGGTGAAATAAAACTGTTGCAGCAAATCCGAAATGAAACTGCTGGTAAACTAGAATAGCACTCAGACGAGTGCATCCCTCTGCCAAGCCATGTATCATCAAAATCAAATCACTTGGGCCTAAGATAATACTAAAGCTGTCCACCAAATTTAATCAAAACCCGTTCACTACTTTTTGAGTTGTACCATAAGTTGGCCTAGTGGTTATCGTGTCCGCCGGGAGATCGCGAGTTCTATTTGCGGTCGGGTCGTACCAAAGACCATCATAAAAATGGTACCTACTGCAAATGGCAAGGCAAGCTGCAATAGAGATGCGAGTGGGGAGTCAAACTTTCGTGGTTACCAGAGGACTAGCCCCCCACTGTAACCCTAGCTGTATAGGCGAGAGGCAGAGGGCTATGGAAACGGAGATCGGCGCTGCCCGATTGCATGGCATGGGAAGGACTTTAGACTTTTTGAGTTATGTTGGGAACAGACAAAAAAATAAAAATAAAATCCTGGATCCGCATATATATTCGGATTTGCATCAAAATCTAATCAATTGTTCCTTGACCCATGGCCCACATTTCCTCCAAATTCATCAAAATCTATTCCTTACTTTTTGAGTTATGTTGGAAAAAGACAAACGCACAAATGTAGGTGAAAACAAAACCTCATCCAACACAGCTGGAGAGGTAATTATGCCAGTTTTAAACATTCTGTACATAGAAAAATGAAATATTTCTTTAAAGTGTTTTGTGATTATAGCATTTTACTGCATGGCAAACATTTCATTTTATAATTAGGATTAAAAATGTATATGGGTATTATAAAGTTCACATATAAACTAATTGTGAACTATAGTAATAGGATGACCTGCAATAATATGGAAAAAAATTTTATTTGAAAACAAATATCTAACAAGTGCATTGAATGAAATTAAAGTACAGTTTAAGTTAATGTGTATTTTACTCTGTTAGTTTTCATTAGAGCAGTCACAAAACACCTTCACTACTCTCAGGTCTTAAGTAGCATTTCCACAACACAGATTATGTTAAAGTGCATATTCTGGACCAATTTCATATTTTTTTATATGAAAGTATGTCCCTTTACACACTCATCCAGAAGGGTAATTTTGCACAAGGCCATCTGTCTACAGCAGAAAAAAATAAAATAACAAAACGCGTCTGGAAAAATCCCAAGGGAGTCTGGAGCCAGATTCGTGGCGTTACCTGCGGAAGCGCCAGCAGGCTGCGAGAGCTTTGCATGGTTTCAGTGCACAGCCTGTGTAGACCAAGCGCTCCCATTTCTCTCTCATTGTCCGGTCTTTTGGGAAACGCTGAGTACTAATCCCATCAAGATTGGTGTTGCTACACCCTCCTACAATACATCTGTTAACCGTTTTAATAATTATGCGATAAAGTTAAAGAAATTTGCAGAAAACCACCAGGTCGTTTTCTCATAAACAAACCAGCGCTGATGTAGGATTCAGAAGGAGGCGTCCCGCAGATGACGTCACGAAAATCAATGTTTCCCAGGAAATCCAAATGCCAAGTTTTTTCAGAGGCGGACCAATTCGCCTCAAAAGGCTTGATTTCAACTGAATTTTTCTGGTATTGCGCAAGGTAAAAAAATTGCAGAGAATGCAGAATGTTACAGATATTTGACCAAAGTTTAATATAAAATAGGAGAATTACATTGATCTTGCTCCTGAATTTACCCGTGATATGCACTTTAATGTTGGGGATGTTAATCTCTCTCTCTCTCTCTCTCTCTCTCTCTCTCTCTCTCAGTTCCCCGAGTGTGGTTTCTATGGAATCTATGACAAAATCCTTCTTTTCAAGCATGACACAGGCACTAATAACATCCTTCAGTTGGTCAAGGCTGCGACTGATATCCAGGAGGGTGATCTTGTGGAGGTGGTGCTGTCTGGTGAGTAAATGTACCTTTCAGTTGTTCAATAGTCAGCTGTAGTCAACCTCAAGAGACACACACCAAAGAAGCAGCTTTCTTTCCTGACAGACAGTAAACTGTCAGAAATTACAGAGCATCCACTCAAAAATTAGTGCAACATTATTGCAAGCAATGCTGTTTTCAGTGTAGCCTCATTAACGTAACCTACCGTAAGTGATGGAGCCACCTGTGAGCTCCAGGGTCCACAGTTCCGTCCTGATTCTGAGTCTGTGCATATTCTCGCAGTGTCGGTTTCTTCCCACCATCTAAAAGTATGCTGAGGATGAAAGAATGATTGAATGAAAAAACATTTAAAAACACCTAAACATAAGAAAAACAATAAAAATGTAGTGTTTAGATTTGTTTAAAAATACTGACATGTCCACTTACACTGCATTTTTCTCTTTTTTTCAGTTGCCGCTATATTTTTTCAAAGTATGTTTTCTTTTAAAGACAACATATACAGACTACTCTCATCTGATCGGCATGAAATCAGATCAGATGAGAGGATTATAGCATTATCGAGGCATGCCAAGTTCAGAGTAGTGATAGTGAGAGCAGTATAGGTTCAGGCGAAGGCGGCATGGACAGTTAACCCCTAAATCCAGCAGTAGTGCCCTCACACTGAACTGAACATCTGGATGTCTAAGTGGTGCTCCAAAAACAAACAATGTACAATTGGACTGCTTTTGAGGGCTGGCCTGGCTTTTTTAGGGTGAGACAGTATCCATCCCACTCTGGAAAGTCTTACTGTTATTTCTTACAAGAAAGTTCACTATATTATGACAGACCTTTAATCAGTAACAGTCCACATCCCTGACCAAGTAGCAAACAATAAGGTTAAATCAACTATCTGCTCACTTCCTTGAATCATCACTCATGTCCCATCGTATTGAGACTCTGTGCATTCCTGAGCGAAACATAAACAAACAAACAAACAAACAAACAAACAAACAAACAAACAAACAAACAAACAAACAAACAAACAAACAAAAAAGTTGAAATTCTCAGTTCTCAATAATTGACAGAAAATGAGATCCGAACAAATACAGAGCTGGATCCTTAGATCTGAAGCTAGAACAGCAAAATATTAAATCTCTTCAGTATAAATAAATTATTGGAGATGAAAATGGAATTAAAAATAGACTGACTTTCAGATTTTTCAAGTGTGGGTCATAAAAAGAATTTTCCCGACACCCAATTATTTTTGTTTAGTGGACCGAAAGCTACTGAATTCAAATCACAGACTTCCAATTTTATTAGTTTTTTAAAAAATAAAACAAAACAATTCATTAATTTAAGGCCACATGGCCCTAAATTCTCCATTATTTTTTCTTGCTTCACCCCGACAAAAATCAAGATACTACATCATGCATCACGTGGTGGGCTTTCCCCGTTCCCGCAAGGCATTGTGGGATACAAATTTGAAACAGGAGAGAAAAATAAAGTACGTGAGTTTGTGAATGAAATGTGAAAAACTGACTACAGTAACGGAAAGTGAGAAGAAAAGACATTATGTCATGAAGGAAAGGAAACACAGGACCAAACTAATAAATATCAGTGGTCAGTGAGCACCTTGGTGTGATCAGCTGTTCGTTTAGCACGGTCAAGGTAAACCTGTAGATGGCAGTAATGCATCACTGTGGGTGCCAGCTGCTGTAAAACCCAAAAGAAGAAGGAAAAGAAGGTGGTAAACCTGTGCATGTGCACATGGTCTTCCTCGGTCTGCTTGACTGTGTGAAGTGAGCAATTTCATGCACATTATTTGCTCGGGAATCCCTTCAAATTAAATAACTTCCCAGCCACATAATGGCCTGTTTTTTTTTTTTTTTGAGATATTACAGAAATAAACATACATATAGACATGCATGGGTGCAAGTTTTCCGGCATGCGCCGGAAGCTCTGTTTTTTTCAGTTCTGAAAAAGTCATTTTTCCAAATCGTGTAAATCCGTTGAGATTTTCGGGGGGGTGGCCCTCTCACTGTCTCACTCTCAGTGTATTACCGGGTTACTGCGGTACAGTCTCTGCACGAGACAAATCTTTTCATTTCGTCTTCGCCACAAACCTCATTCAATTTATACGCCGCTCACCGACGAGCGGTCCTGACTTGCTCGTTGTTTCACGATGTTATACTTGTGTGATATCATGTTTCACGCACGTAGCATGCTGTTTGACCAAATCAACACAGCTATTCCCATGAGTCGCCATGAGAATTTTAGAGAAAGGCAACGATAAAAACCAGAAGAGAAAGAGTGAGCGCTCTGCTGGCAATTCCCGTCAGTGGAAACGTATCAAAACAAAGTAACAGTAACTTTCACATGGTCAAAATGCAAAGTCATGGATAATTTTGGCCCAGGTGTTTTCTGGAAGTATTGCTCCTCAGGAAAGAATTTTGAAATTAATGATATTGGCCGTGCACTTTTCTGATTTTTGTGCTATGTCGTAATAAGTGAATTCAAAACATTTATTGGTGATTTAAATTATCTGATATTGTGTGATGTGCAAATGCAATGTGCTTTCTTCTACAACCCCGATTCCAAAAAAGTTGGGACAAAGTACAAATTGTAAATAAAAACAGAATGCAATAATTTACAAATCTCAAAAACTGATATTGTATTCACAATAGAACATAGACAACATATCAAATGTCGAAAATTTTGAAATTTCATGCCAAATGTTGGCTCATTTGAAATTTCATGACAGCAACACATCTCAAAAAAGTTGGGACAGGGGCAATAAGAGGATGGAAAAGTTAAAGGTACAAAAAAGGAACAGCTGGAGGACCAAACTGCAACTCATTAGGTCAATTGGCAATAGGTCATTAACATGACTGGGTATAAAAAGAGCATCTTGGAGTGGCAGCGGCTCTCAGAAGTAAAGATGGGAAGAGGATCACCAATCCCCCTAATTCTGCGCCGACAAATAGTGGAGCAATATCAGAAAGGAGTTCGACAGTGTAAAATTGCAAAGAGTTTGAACATATCATCATCTACAGTGCATAATATCATCAAAAGATTCAGAGAATCTGGAAGAATCTCTGTGCGCAAGGGTCAAGGCCAGAAAACCATACTGGGTGCCCGTGATCTTCGGGCCCTTAGACGGCACTGCATCACATAAAGGCATGCTTCTGTATTGGAAATCACAAAATGGGCTCAGGAATATTTCCAGAGAACATTATCTGTGAACACAATTCACCGTGCCATCCGCCATTGCCAGCTAAAACTCTATAGCTCAAAGAAGAAGCCGTATCTAAACGTGATCCAGAAGCGCAGACGTCTTCTCTGGGCCAAGGCTCATTTAAAATGGACTGTGGCAAAGTGGAAAACTGTTCTGTGGTCAGACGAATCAAAATTTGAAGTTCTTTATGGAAATCAGGGACGCCGTGTCATTCGGACTAAAGAGGAGAAGGACGACCCAAGTTGTTATCAGCGCTCAGTTCAGAAGCCTGCATCTCTGATGGTATGGGGTTGCATTAGTGCGTGTGGCATGGGCAGCTTACACATCTGGAAAGACACCATCAATGCTGAAAGGTATATCCAGGTTCTAGAGCAACATATGCTCCCATCCAGACGACGTGTCTTTCAGGGAAGACCTTGCATTTTCCAACATGACAATGCCAAACCACATACTGCATCAATTACAGCATCATGGCTGCGTAGAAGAAGGGTCCGGGTACTGAACTGGCCAGCCTGCAGTCCAGATCTTTCACCCATAGAAAACATTTGGCGCATCATAAAACGGAAGATACGACAAAAAAGACCTAAGACAGTTGAACAACTAGAATCCTACATTAGACAAGAATGGGTTAGCATTCCTATCCCTAAACTTGAGCAACTTGTCTCCTCAGTCCCCAGACATTTACAGACTGTTGTAAAGAGAAAAGGGGATGTCTCACAGTGGTAAACATGGCCTTGTCCCAACTTTTTTGAGATGTGTTGTTGTCATAAAATTTAAAACTCACCTAATTTCTCTCTTTAAATGATACATTTTCTCAGTTTAAACATTTGATATGTCATCTATGTTCTTTTCTGAATAAAATATGGAATTTTGAAATTTCCACATCATTGCATTCCGTTTTTATTTACAATTTGTACTTTGTCCCAACTTTTTTGGAATCGGGGTTGTAGAATTGAAATTATTCATCACAAGTATCTGCTTTTATAAACTTTTTTTTTTTTTTACTTTTGATTGCCTTTCAGTTATTAAATAAAAGTAAGGCAGGTCTTGAAATAAGTTTGTTAGTTTTTTTTTATCATCTTTTCTAATGTGGTTGTTAGGTTGAAAACTCATTTGTAGTCAGTAATGGATTATAAAATATAGATGTTTTTGTATATGGAAAAAGCTGAATCTTGTTATTTGCTAAAATCCAGGAGTTTCTGAGGACATCAACACATGTGGCCCCTTATTTTAACTCAAGCTGTGTATATATTGTAAGAAAGGTATCACAGCAAAAGCATATTAAAAATGGTTGTTTCAACATTTAAATTAGTAGTTGCTAGATGTTTTGAAATATCAAGCCTTGTACTTGAAATATTATTTTAGATGAATTGATGAAATGTATTAAACATTTGATGTGAATATGCAAATCTTATAACTATTAATATTATAAATGTTTGCATGAGAGACAACCATTTTAACTTGTAATTTAAAATTTTTTTTCGAGCCGTAAGGGGGGGCTCACCCCCCTTTGTAAACCCCCCCCCGCATGGCTGTGCCATGCACGTCTGACTTTGTCAGACTTTTCAGGTTTTTGAAAATTTTATACTTGCACCCATGTCACAATGACCACATTTCAGAGGGAATGAAATTTCACTGATTTTATGAAGTTGAAAGGCTGTCTACTTTTAATGTACTTTGTAAAATAAACATGCGTCTCAATCTTTTCAAAACACGAAATAAAAAACCTGGCCTTCATCTTTGTCAGCTGTAACCTATTGGGAAAATATCAAACTTTCCTTTTACCTGCAACACTGCATGAGATGAGGTGTGTCTGGTCCAGTGAACGCCAGGATACTAGAGTTTAAATTGAATTACAGAGAGAAAATAAAATGATATTTAATTTCATGCAAAACAGTGTTTTGTTTCTACATGACCCTTTTGGCTTTACGTAGCCAGAACTCCACTTCATGTACACTTTAGTATTGGACAGAAAAGGTCAAGGAATGTTGAGTGTCTCACGGCAAGTCTGCAGGAGTCATTTCTGCCAGAAAACACCATTAACTGTGTTGGTGACCGCTTGTGTGTGTGTGTGTGTGTGTGTGTGTGTTCATCCTGACAAGTTGCTAAATCCAGTATTTCCCCAGACATCTCTTGGATGCTGTTGGAAGTTGGACTCCCATCCTCCACATTGTTTAATAGTTCAGCTTAGCATTCAAAGTAGAAATGTGAGTAGGCATAGCCTAAGGCCCTGTCCGCACGGCAACGGATTCAGGTGACTCCGATACAATTGCTTATCGTTTAGGCCTGGCGTCCACACGGCACCGGCGTTTTGGGTGCCCAAAACGCAATCTTTTTGAGAACGGGTTCCAGAGTGGAAAGATCTGGCAACGTTGCCATTGTGAAGTCGTCTGGATGAGTAGAACGGATTTGTTTATGATGATGTCACAACCACATGACTGTCAGTGCTTCACGCCGGGTAGAAGTGTAACGAACTCGATGCGAGTTGTCAACAAATCCTATAACTTGGTTCATGAAACGCGCTTACAAAATATTTTCACTGTGAATATTTATTGTGTAATGGTGCAAAGTGAGAGAGAGAGAGAGACTCTGCCCTTAGGGCAGAGTCAATCCCGCCAGCAAAAATAGGGAAAAAAAAGGAGCGATCTCACCTCTTCAGATGTGGGTTTAAGTCCTACAATACATTCCTCAAAAAGGGCGTAGAAGAAATTAATCCATCAACGTGTATCATTCAATTTATTCCGGACCATTAAAAACGCCGCCTTCCGCGTAGAATCATACATCATCCTCGTCGCCATATTGGATAGGTCAAAGCAGAGAATAAAGATTCATGTGCTGCGTTTAACTGTACCAACAGGTTTACCGTCCAAACGAGATCATATGGGATTACCTTTCACAGGTGAGAAACAACAAATTAATCCATCAACGTGTATCATTCAATTTATTCCGGACCATTAAAGACGCCGCCTTCCGCGTAGAATCATACGTCATCCTCGCCGCCATTTTGGAGAGGTCAAAGCGGAGAATAAAGATTAGCTGCGTTTAACTGTACCAACAGGTTTACCGTCCAAACGAGATCACATGGGATTACCTTTCACAGGTGAGACTGGAAAAATACTTTTCATTGTATTTGGTCATTATAATGTAATTTTACGAACAGATTTTTCTGACTTTGTGGCTAATATGAAGTCTCGCGCATAATAGTTTATGCGCATGCGTCCTTACTTCTTCTATTGTTCTGGTGTCTCCGAAGGGACCGTCTTACAGCGCCCCTAGAGGTGTGGCATGTGTATTGCATCGTTTTCAGCAAGCGTTGCGTTGCCATATGGACCTGATATTTTACTGATCGTTGCCCATTTGGACGCCATATATTTTTAAATAACATCTCGTTGCTGTTGTCGTGTGGATGTAGCCTTAGCCACACCCAAAGCTACATAGCACTTTGGGTGAACATGAAAGAAAGGCAAAGTGGAAAAGGAAATGTAAAATGTCCAACAGTTAGTGTAGCACCAGTGATCGTTTGGAGTTCCCTTTTTGTTGTGGCACTAACATGTTCATGCTAAAACAAGGAAAAACTGCCTCGCTTTTAGGATTTCTTCAGCAGGAAACATTCTCTGTGTGAAATAAATACACTGCAAAAAATGGCCTTTCAAAAATAAGAAATAAAAGATTAAAACAAAGCATATTTGCTTGAATCAGGTGAAAAAAAATCTGCCAGTGGAACTAGTCAAATTTGACTTGGTAAGATTTCTTAAGGTAAGATGAAAAATCTAACCTGTTTTTAGATGAAATAATTCCAAAATAAGATCGGGGAACTTATTATGCGAGATCTGATTAACTCAAAATAATCAAAATAGTTCTTATAACAAGATCGTACTTCTTACATTTAGCCATTCAAGTCATTTTTATTTATTTCATTTTAAGGGTATTTCACTTAAATTCATGACGAAGTCTTAGCAGTAAAAACTGAATTTAAGATAAATATACTAATATTAGGATTGTTAAATTCTACAACTAAGCATTGCTAGCTTAAAAGATTCTCCTTTTGTGACCTGTAATTAGTAAAATACTCTAGATATGAGACCAGAGACTATCTTGAATCAAGTTGACGACACGTGTAGCATTGCAACAAGTTTATTTTTTTTCCCATTTCAACATTCAAACATTAAAACATCTCTTAAGAGTCCACTTCCCCAGGACCTCAGGCACCAAAAAAAAAAAGTCTACGCATTTTGACTTACAGTGCTTACACAACGCCAAAGCAACAGTGCATTTTGGAGGCACTGACTATTCAAGTGTACGAGGGGTTTACAAGATCAGGCACAAAAAAACCCCAAACAAACAAACAAAAACACTGAACTTAACTCACAACATTCCAAAAAGACCTCACTAAAATGCCCTCCACTCACTCATAGCCTTTTTGAAGGCACTTGTCTGGTCTAGAGTCTGTACAGCATCTAGAAGGACCTCACTCTGAACGACTGAGTAAACAGTCACAGTAAACTAAGGCCCTGTCCACACGGCAATGGATTCAGGTGAATCTGATAAAATTGTTTATCGTTTCAGCCTGGCGTCCACACGGCACCGGTGTTTTGGGTGCCCCAAAACGAAATCTTTTGAGAACAGGTTCCAGAGTGGAAAAATCTGGCAACGGCGCCATTGCAAAGTCGTCTGGATGAGTAGAACGGATTTGTTTACGATGACGTCACAACCACATGACTGTCAGTGCTTCACGCCGGGTAGAAGTGTAACGAACTCGATGCGAGTTGTCAACAAATCCTATAACTTGGTTCATGAAACGCACTTACAAAATATTTTCACTGTGAATATTTATTGTGTAATGGTGCAAAGTGTGAGAGAGAGAGAGAGAGAGAGAGAGTGAGAGAATAGCCCTTAGGGCAGAGTCTTTAGTCCAAACACTGCGGAAGCAGTACCAAACCACGCACCACCTGTGCGCTTTCCAAAAACAAAAACAATCCCGGCAGCAAAAATAGGGAAAAAAAGGAGTGATCTCACCTCTTCAGATGTTGGTTTAAGTCCGACAATACATTCCTCAAAAAGGGCGTAGAAGAACAAAGTAATCCATCAACGTGTAGCATTCAATTTATTCCGGACCATTAAAGAATTCTGGAGGATATCAGAATGTTGGTGTACCGGCTTCCATCTACCCCCATTCATTCCTCTTTCCGCGTCTTTCGTTTTACGCTACTGATTAATAATCAAAACTTTATGTGGCTGATGCTACAGAAGAAGGGGTTTATGCGCATGCGTCTACTTCTTCTATTGTTCTGGTGTCTCCGATGGGACCGTCTTACAGCGCACGTAGAGGTGTGGCATGTGTATTGCATCGTTTTCAGCAAGTGTTGCGTTGCCATATGTACCTGATATTTTACTGATCCGTTGCTCATGTGGACGCGATATTTTAAAAAAAAAAATCTCGTTGCCGTTGTCGTGTGGATGTAGCCTAAGGATATGCAAGGTGACCAAACGTCTACGCATTTTGACTTACAGTGCTTATACAACGCCAAAGCAACGATGCATTTTGGGGGCACTGGCTATTTGTTTGTTTTGTTTGTTTGTTTTGTTTGTTTGGTGCCTGATCTTGTAAACCCCTTGTACACATAAAAAAAAAAACCCTCACGAGTGGGTGGGAAAAAAACAAACCACTGAAATTGTCCTCCACTCACTCATAGCCTTTTTGAAGGCACTTGTCTGGTCTAGAGTGTAATGAAAGATTCAAAGATTTCAGTAAAGTTCATTTATTCCCAAAACAAGCATACTTTTTTTTTTCCTTGAAACAAGATGAACTGCATTTGACAAATGTCCAAAATGTACTTACTTGTTTTAAAAAAAAAACTTGTTTTATTTTCAAAGGTGCTCCAAATAAGACTTTTTCAAGACATTTTGTCTATACAAGATTTTCAAGATGGACTGTCTAAAAACTAGCCTTTCTAGCTAAATGAGGTTTTGCTTGTTGGGCAATTATGTCTTATAATAAGGGTGGCTAGATGTTTTGACTTGAAAATAGACAAATAAACTTCCTAAGATTTTTATTTTTTGCAGTGTATTTTTGGTTTGTTCAGCCATTAAGCCACACAATGTTATTACTTGCCATATTAATAACATTGTTGGCTGTTGACCAGCTGTGACCATGAGCACTGTAATGAGATGATGCGTCAGCCATGAGGAATGTGTTCATTTACATGGCAATTCTGTGTTTTAAGTGCAGATCTTTCTTTGCACTGCAAAAAATGATCTCTTGTTGAAAGAAAATATCTTTAATATGGGTGAATTTATCTATTATTTCTTATTAGAAGTTTCCTAGAACTCAAATATAGCTTACTTTGAGACGGTTTTACTAATTTCAGGCCTAAATTTTCTTATTCTATTGGCAGATAATTTTGCTCATTTTAAGCATTCAGTTCTAGAAAGAAGCAAAATTATCTGCCAATAGAATAAGAAAATTAAGGCTTGAAATTAGTAAAAACGTCTCAAAGTAAGGTAAATAATTTTATATTTGAGTTCTAGTAAACTTCTAATAAGAAATAATAGATAAATTCACGGTGGTGTAGTGGTTAGCGCTGTTGCCTCACAGCAAGAAGGTCTGGGTTCGAGCCCCGTGGCCGGTGAGGGCCTTTCTGTGCGGAGTTTGCATGTTCTCCCCGTGTCCGCATGGGTTTCCTCCGGGTGCTCCGGTTTCCCCCACAGTCCAAAGACATGCAGGTTAGGTTAACTGGTGGCTCTAAATTGACCGTAGGTGTGAATGTGAGTGTGAATGGTTGTCTGTGTCTATGTGTCAGCCCTGTGATGACCTGGCGACTTGTCCAGGGTGTACCCCGCCTTTCGCCCGTAGTCAGCTGGGATAGGCTCCAGCTTGCCTGCGACCCTGTAGAACAGGATAAAGCGGCTAGAGATAATGAGATGAGATGAGATAAATTCACCCATATTAAAGATATTTTCTCTCAACAAGAGATCATTTTTTGCAGTGTGGGAACAGTGGTGTAGTTTGGAAATAATTTCAGGGCACATAAGAAATTGTCTTAAATGAAATAAACACATGATCGGTACAGTTAAATTTATAACATGCCCATGTATTTTGTGCAGATGCCAGACAGTAGTGTCAGCAATGATGGTATTCTGAATTAGTCATTTAACCAACCTTGCCATATTAATAACATTGTTAAAATAATTTTGAAATTGACAAATGTTAACATGCTAATAATGGGGGCCGGGGATTACATCATAGCTCATAAAATCCGAACTACCTTTTTTCTCTCCTGCAGTAAACCACCAGCACTTCACCAGCCGTCACCTCCATATCCCTGTGTTCAGGGAGCAAAGTTAGGTCAGTTTTCTGTCATGGTGCTGTTCTCCCTTGTCATGAGAAACTTCCCTTTGCATGATTGGTGGATTCAGGAAGTATTAAGTTGTGGTTGAAATTTTATGACATTTAATGCATTTAAAGTGTCAAGTTATTAAGTTCTTTCTTTTTTTTTTTTACATTCACTGTAGTTAGCAGCCAGGGGTTTTCAAACTCTTCGTATGCTCATTGGTTAATCCTGTTTCACACCATCACAGCTGGTCGCAGCCAATGTGATAAAAAAAGACACTTTTAATATTGACATTATTAACCTTTATGAGTATCAGCATAATTACTGCACAAAACAGTGTTATTTGACATGTATTGTATAGTGAGCTATTCGGTATGTAAGCTCTGTTCACTGTTCAAGAACCACCATTTGGAACTGTCAGGGTTTGATTCTGAAAATCCACGCCCTATGACGATGCGATGATCTTATTTGGAAGAAATGACTGAACTGCCAAAAAATATGCATCCATGTATTTAAAAAGAACCTGGAGAATTTTTAAAAATATGTTTACTATTAGCATACTTTGGGTTTTGCATATTTATTTTTTATCCTGTTAGCTATACAGTATGGTGGGTTGCTTAACCTACAATTTGAGAGAACGGGAGTAACTTTTAAATCAGCTTCCTCTTGTAGTTGGCGAGCACCCATCACCAACCCAGACATACATAAACTTATGAAAGACACTTTCATGAGAGCCATTAATGTGAAATAACGTGAAATTTCATGGATAAAATGTCCTAGGGTTGTGGGATATATGGCACAACTTACTCAATTTTATTTTTGCTGTTAGGTCTTTCCTCCGGGCGGCACGGTGGTGTAGTGGTTAGCGCTGTTGCCTCACAGCAAGAAGGTCCGGGTTCGAGCCCCGTGGCCGGAGAGGGCCTTTCTGTGCGGAGTTTGCATGTTCTCCACGTGTCCGCGTGGGTTTCCTCCGGGTGCTCCGGTTTCCCCCACAGTACAAAGACATGCAGGTTAGGTTAACTGGTGACTCTAAATTGACCGTAGGTGCGAATGTGAGTGTGAATGGTTGTCTGTGTTTATGTGTCCGCCCTGTGATGACCTGGCGACTTGTCCAGGGTGTACCCCGCCTTTCGCCTGTAGTCAGCTGGGATAGGCTCCAGCTTGCCTGCGACCCTGTAGAAGGATAAAGCAGCTAGAGATAATGAGATAATGAGGTCTTTCCTCCCAGTTTTCCATAATGACATCCCAGACACCCCAGGGCTTGTGCCCTTACAGTCATTTGGAAGAGGAGAACCCTGTGGAGGCTTGTGGGACCTCTCCTACTGCAAATATCAGGAGCCACTTATTGTGAGGGTCATTGTAAATCAACTTGCAAAATAATTTAAGGTTTAATTAAACTGTTCAACCAGTCCATCATTTTGTGGATGGTAAACACTGTTGCAAATTAATTTAATCCCCAATCCCTTTGTTCTGCAAAGAATCCATGACAAAAGTAGAGCCTTGTTCAGTCAGGACCACTTTTGAGATTCCAACTTGGGACATAACTCTGAAGAGTGCCTCCACAACATGTATTAGAAAATACTGTGAAGAGGCATGGCTTCTGGATATTTCATTGCATAATCCACTAGAACTAACCTCAAAGTGATGGTTTCATACACTCCATTCTAATGGCTTGATGATGTCCATGCCAATTCTTCTGAAAGGGATCTCGATTAATGGAAGGGGAAACAATGGCATTTTTGGGATGGCTGGCAGTTTCACCAGCTAATATTCGCGACACACCATACACCACAAAAAATGGTCTGGCCAACCAAACTGGCCCATGAGATGGTTTTGTGTCTTATCCTACCCTAAATGCCCAGCCGTGAAATTATGATAAGCTGTATGGAAAAGCATTTCCCTGTGACTCCTTGATACCAACAACAATCTTTTCCTTCGTCTAAGTGTCCTACATCACGCAATATAACCAACCTATCCTTAAAAACAGAAAAATGTAGTTGGTAAAGTGCAACATGAGCATAAATTTACATGAGCATAAAGATAACAGATGAGCTCAAAGCATAGAAAAGGAATAAACAGTCAGTGATTAGGAGAGGAAGGAGAGCAGAGGGAAGATTTGAGATGAGTTTTGAATTTGGGAAGAGTTGTACAATCCTGAAGATGCTGACGAAAAGAATTCTACAGCTTGGGGGCTCATCTCATTATCTGTAGCCGCTTTATCCTGTTCTACAGGGTCGCAGGCAAGCTGGAGCCTATCCCAGCTGACTACGGGCGAAAGGCGGGGTACACCCTGGACAAGTCGCCAGGTCATCACAGGGCTGACACATAGACACAGACAACCATTCACACTCACATTCACACCTACGGTCAATTTAGAGTCACCAGTTAACCTAACCTGCATGTCTTTGGACTGTGGGGGAAACCGGAGCACCCGGAGGAAACCCACGCGGACACGGGGAGAACATGCAAACTCCGCACAGAAAGGCCCTCGCCAGCCACGGGGCTCGAACCCGGACCTTCTTGCTGTGAGGCAACAGCGCTAACCACTACACCACCGTGCCGCCCCAGCTTGGGGGCTGCGACCTTAAATCACCTGGAACCCCTGGTGGATAATTTAAATTTGGGGACAGACAACAGACCAGAAGATGAAGATCGGAGAGTAGGGTTGAAGTATTTCCACATACTCGTACCGGTATGTGGAGACATTAGAGAGGAACGACAGAGATAGGAGGAAAAGCAGGGTGAAAGCCGTGTCCCGGGGAGCTGGAACTGTCATGGGAGAACAAAGAGAGGAGAGGGTAGAAAGAGAGAGACAAAGGAGAGTGGCTTGCCACATCAGAGGGTGCCAGGTGATCTCTCGCTATCTGGAGGGCACTGTCCTTTTCAGTGTGTGCTACTTATATATTGCAGAAATATAAACTAAACAAAAACTATAAATGGAACCTAAACTCTAAGCTGCTCACAGTTTGTTATGTTCAAGTTTGAGGCAAGTGTGTTGTGTCTGTGTTGTCATCCTGTATAAAAAAAGATGTAACAGTTTATGGAGAATCTCTTTATATTGTGAAGGAGACTAATAATCTAATAACTTGGCACTAACCTGAACCTCCTCCAGTAGTTTTCTTGGGTATTTGGGTTCTTCACCTTTGGCTTAATGAGAAACATAAGATACTTTTAGGTGTGAATGTGTGTGTACACATGTGAAAGGTGAATCAATGTAATCGGCCCCATGCAGGGCCCCATGCACACGCCCACACACACACACACACACACACAATTTACCCAAGCAAATCCGCCTGTCAGCATTTTTGTGGGAGGTGGGAGGACACCAGAGAACAGCTGTGGAACAAAACTACTGAAGCAAATCCACTTTTTTAATGCATGAATTAACTTTTTATTTCTTTATTTATAACTGTGAATTTAGTTATATAGCCAGTAAATGTTTTAGTTTTCTGAATCATTTCTGTGGTGTGTATTTTTCTGCAGCGGCTACTACCTTTGAGGATTTCCAGATTCGTCCCCATGCTCTGAATGTGCACTCATACCGCGCCCCTGCCTTCTGTGACCACTGTGGAGAGATGCTTTTTGGCCTCGTGAGGCAAGGGCTCAAATGCGATGGTGAGAGCGGCTCCTTCGCCTACTTGTCTTTAGGAACACTTGAAAGCAAAATAAAAATCAAAAGAATTCCAAGTAATACGATGCTGACCTTTGAGTTAGCTATGCCATTAAAAGCATTCACTTCATGGTGATCTTTTTTGTGATGATATCGCCCCCTTCAGGTTGTGGGCTGAATTACCATAAACGCTGTGCTTTTAGCATTCCCAATAACTGCAGTGGGGCGAAGAAGAGACGACTGTCAACTACATCTCTCTCCAGCAGCCAGTCTCTCCGTCTATCCACCACTGAATCCCTCAGTAGTGCAAGCACAAGCGTAACCTCCGAGGAAACAAATTTGATCCGCTCACACACACAGATGGTAAAGCTCACACACTCATTCTCAGATTTATCACACTTTTGTGTCATATTTTCAAATGAAATTTAAACCTGATTAAACACAAAATACAGTTTTTAAATTTTAATTTAATTCATAGAAGGAACAAAGTTATCCAGCAGCAACAGGCCCTGTGTGAAAAAGTATTTGCCCCTTTAGTTACTCAAATCACCAGTTAACCATGGTTATTTAATAATTGGATTCGATTACACAGACAAATACTTGATTCCTCAGCTGTCCATCGCTAGCGATGATGACTGCTTCATTAGAATGTGCAGAAATGCAGATGGGCCACGAGGCCCACACCAGAGCGACAGAGCCATCTGCAGCAGCGGCACGAATGACCCGGCCAAGCTGCCATGGAATGTCTGGCCTTGCGAGCTCTTGTATACTAATCTCCTCTCCTAGCGAAGCACCTTGCACAGTAAGGTAAGACAAATAATGTCGTACCCCCATCGTGTTGTCTCTCTGGACCTCCAGACCTGATGCCAAGTGGTGCACAAAAGTGCCACAGACTTGACGGATATGGAAGTTGGCCCACAGTGATAACTGACTTGCCAAGTGATGCCGTCTGTTGGCCATTTGAGTGGATCTTCTGTATGCCATCAGGTGGTGTACCACTGACCCTGTTGGGTTCATCTACCACAATGCACCAAAAAGCACCCTGCTGCCAGCGCTTTATTGGTGATGTACCATTTAACCCATAGCTGGAACTCAGGCAGGTGCTACCACTCTGGGTCAGAGCAGACTTGGGAGCAATGATGATTAAGGGGTAACTCCACTTTCCCCAGTAATCAAGTCCTCCCGGACCTGAGACTCACCACCGGTTGCAGTTTAAAGTCATATCCAGGACTAAATACTTGATTCCCTCTCGGTTGAATCTCACCATTTAAATAGAACCTTTCCAGGAAAGTGAAGTAGGTTAAATGAGTTCAACAAACAGCAGACTATGCCATGATGAAAATAAATTCTGGAAGAGATGAAGAAGAAAGTAATTGAAATATATCAGCCTAGAAAGGGTTACAAATTCAGTTTCAAGGCTCTGGGACTTCAGCAAACCACAGTGAGAGCCATTTTCTCCAAATGGAGAAAACTTGGAACAGTTGTGAATCTTTCCAGGGACTATTCCTAATAAAATTCCACCATGAGGGCATTGACAACTCACAAAAGTCAAAAACTACCCAAGACTCAAAACGAAGGAACTGCAGGCTCTGCTCACTTCAGATAAAGTCAGTGTTCATAATCTTATCATTAGAAAGAAACCATGCAAAAATAGTATCCATGGGAAAATTGCATTGCAAAAAACACTGAACCAAAATGCTTGTGGCACATGACAACAAACAAGTCCGTAACACAGTGGACTCAGGGTGAGATTGGGTAACACAATCAGCACCCACACATAAGTGACATGTGTGCCATGTTCATTTGCTTGCTCCTGTAAACCACATCCCCACATGTCACAGGTCTCATCTCACATTTGCCAAAAAAACATCTTGATGAGCCCAAAGCCTTTTGGGACAATGTTCTGTGGTCTGATGAGTCAGAAGTAAAATTAGGGAGACACGGGTCCTTTGCATTTGGCATAAAGCTAAACACAGCATTCCACAATAAGATCATCATAGCAACAGTGAACCATGGTGCTGGTAGTGAATACTTTGCTACTTCAGAACTGGACAACTTTCCATAAGTGACCATGAATTTTGCTCTCTACCGGAAAATCCTAAGCTCAAGCACAGTCATGCTCTGCAACAAAACAACAATCCAAAGCACAAGAACAAGCCCACCTACGGATGACTCAAAAGAAACAAAATTAAGGTTTTAGAGTTGCCCTTTTAGTCAAATCCCTGACTTGAGCCCCATTGAGATGCTGTTGCAAGACCTCCGAGGGACAGATCATGCTTCAAAGCCCTCCAATGTAAGTGCTTTAAAGCAATCCTGTAAAGAAGAGTGGGCCAGAATTCCTCCACAGTGATGGAAAATACAGTAATGGTATCCAGTTATCAGAAATGTTTACTTGTAGTTGTTGCTGGTTGTGGCACAACCAGTTATTGCATTTAGGGGGCAATTAGTTTTACTTTTACTTTCACATGTGTAAAAGTAACTCTAATCCTGGCATGCTGTAGAAGATTATTATTTAATTTTGAAATGAAATTATTCAGATTATTTTCATAACAGAGTTTCAGCTGCAAAATTCAGTAAAAATGTCCAAGTCAAAGTATGGTGATGGTATCTGATCTTACTGGAGGATACTGAAAATATGTGGTCACATTTGAATAGTCAGATGCAGGCACGTTTATTCTGTGATATGTTTAAATATTTAGTAATTTGAGATAACATTCAGATATTGTCATATTATTTACAGTATCACTTGTATACCCTCATTATGTATTCGACAAGTTACCTTAAAACTATATAAAACTTCATTTGATTTTTACTAGCATTGCATAACAAATAACTATGTATTAATTAAAAAGTAAAGACAAACATTTTCTGATTGTAGTCCTTAAGATATAATTGTTTTATGTGACATGACCTCCAAACATAGATCATAATAAACAAAGATAGAGTCTTCCAGAAGAAGGTACAGATGAGGATCCTGTTCTTAATTAATGATGTTCATCTTGTTATACCAAACAGTAAACCCCTTTTATTTTTGCCTATTTATTGTCCAGCCCCGAACTCCCAGTGAGGCACGACGGTTCTATACGTGCCGGCCTGTTCACCTGGACAAGATGCTAATGAGTAAAGTAAAGGTGCCACACACATTTGCAGTGCACTCCTACACACGACCCACCGTCTGCCAGTACTGCAAACGACTGCTCCGGGGCCTTTTTCGCCAAGGACTGCAGTGCAAAGGTCTGAGAGTCTGATGTTAAATGATGCTTAGGGTCACTTGAATTTGACAGTGCTTAATGAAATTTATGGGTGTGCCATTCTTAATAAGACTCAACCTGTTTTTGCTTTTAACATTTACAGTTAGGTCCATAAATATTTGGATAGAGGCAACATTTTTCTAATTTTGGTTCTGTACATTACCACAATGAATTGTGAACAGAACAATTCAGATGCAGTTGAAGTTCAGACTTTCAGCTTTAATTCAGTGGGTTGAACAAAATGATTGCATAAAAATGTGAGGAACTAAAGCATTTTTTAAACACAATCCCTTCATTTCAGGGGCTCAAAAGTAATTGGACAAATTAAATAATTGTAAATAAAATGTTCATTTCTAATACTTGGTTGAAAACCCTTTGTTGGCAATGACTGCCTAAAGTCTTGAACTCATGGACATCACCAGACGCTGTGTTTCCTCCTTTTTAATGCTCTGCCAGGCCTTTACTGCAGCGGTTTTCAGTTGCTGTTTGTTTGTGGGCCTTTCTGTCTGAAGTTTAGTCTTTAACAAGTGAAATGCATGCTCAATTGGGTTGAGATCAGGTGACTGACTTGGCCATTCAAAAATATTCCACTTCTTTGCTTTAATAAACTCCTGGGTTGCTTTGGCTTTATGTTTTGGGTCATTGTCCACCTGTATTATGAAACGCTGACCAATCAGTTTGGCTGCATTTGAGCACACAGTATGTCTCCGAATACCTCAGAATTCATCCGGCTGCTTCTGTCCTGTGTCACATCATCAATAAACACTAGTGACCCAGTGCCACTGGCAGCCATGCATGCCCAAGCCATCACACTGCCTCCGCCGTGTTTTACAGATGATGTGGTATGCTTTGGACCATGAGCTGTACCACGCCTTCGCCATACTTTTTTCTTTCCATCATTCTGGTAGAGGTTGATCTTGGTTTCATCTGTCCAAAGAATGTTCTTCCAGAACTGTGCTGGCTTTTTTAGATGTTTTTTAGCAAAGTCCGATCTAGCCTTTTTATTCTTGAGGCTTATGAGTGGCTTGCACCGTGCAGTGAACCCTCTGTATTTACTTTCATGCAGTCTTCTCTTTATGGTAGATTTGGATATTGATACGCCTACTTCCTGGAGAGTGTTGTTCACTTGGTTGGCTGTTGTGAAGGGGTTTCTCTTCACCATGGAAATTATTCTGCGGTCATCCACTATGTTGTCTTCTGTGAGTGTCCAGGTCTTTTTGCATTGATGAGTTCACCAGTGCTTTCTTTCTTTCTTTCTTTCTTTCTTTCTTTCTTTCTTTCTTTCTTTCTTTCTCAGGATGTACCAAACTGTAGATTTTGCCACTCCTAATATTGTAGCAATTTCTCGGATGGGTTTTTTCTGTTTTCGCAGCTTAAGGATGGCTTGTTTCACCTGCATGGAGAGCTCCTTTGACCGCATGTTTTCTTCCCAGCAAAATCTTCCAAATGCAAGCACCATGCCTCAAATCAACTCCAGGCCTTTTATCTGCTTAATTGAGAATGACATAATGAAGGAATTTCCCACACCTGCCCATGAAATAGCCTTTGAGTCAATTGTCCAATTACTTTTGGTCCCTTTAAATACAGGGTGGCACATGTTAAGGAGCTGAAACTCCTAAACCCTTCATCCAATTTTAATGTGGATACCCTCAAATGAAAGCTGAAAGTCTGGACTTTATGTCCATGTCCATTATATAACTATAACTTGAATATGTTTCAGTAAACAGGTAAAAAAACAAAATTTGTGTCAGTGTCCAAATATATATGGACCTAACTGTAGCTACTGCAGTGAATTATAAAGTAGCACTACCTGAGGCCAAGACATGTTTCTGGAGCTTTTTGAATGTGTGGAAAAAAAAAATACTTCTGCATCTCAAACAATTAGAATGTTGTGAAAAAGTTCAATATTTTCCATCAGTTATTTATATAATATATTCTAGACTTTATAGACTCATTACACAAACTAAAATGTTTCAAGCATTTTTCTATTTTAAAATTTGATAATTATGGCCTACAGTGCAAAAAAAACCCCACATCTCAAAATATGAGATTGCTCTGAGTTTGAGTAAAACAGTGTGAATACTGTGTATCTCTTGGTCTAGTTCAGTACACACAACTACAATCATGAGAAAGACTGCTGACTTGAAAGTTGTCCACAAGATGATCATCGAGACCCTCCACAAGGAGGGTAAGCCACAGAAGGTCAATGCTGAAAAGGCTGGCTGGAAAAGGTGCACAAGCAACAAGGATGACCGCAGCAATGAGAGGAGAGAGGATTGCCAAGAAAAGTCGATTCAAGAACTTGGGAGAGCTTCACAAGGAGTGGACTGAGGCTGGTGTCAGTGCATCAAGAGCCACCACAGACAGACATCTTCAGGAAAAGGGCTACAACTCTTGCATTCCTAATATCAACCCACTCCTGAGCCAGAGATGTCAGAAGCATCTTACCTGGGCTAAGGAGAGAAAGAACTGGACTGTTGCTCAGTGGTCCAAAGTACTTTTTTCAGATGAAAGTACATTTTGCATTTCATTTGGAAATCAAGGTCCTAGAGTCTGGAGAAAGAGTGGAGAGGCACAGAATCCAAGGTGTTTGAAATCCAGTGTGAAGTTTCTTCAGTCTGTGATGATTTGGGGTGCCATGTCATCTGCTGCTATTGGTCCACTGTGTTTTTATCAAGTCCAAAGTCAATGCAGCATCTACCGGGAGATTTTGGAGCACTTCATGCTTCCATCTGCTGACGAGCTTGATGGAGATGCCGATTTCCTTTTCCAGCAGGACTTAACACCTGCCCACAGTGCCAAAGCTACTACCAAATGGTTTGCTGACCATGATATTACTGTGCTTGATTGGCCAGCCAACGCACCTGACCTGAACCTTAGAGAGAATCTATGGGGTATTGTCAAGAGGAAGATGAGAAGCACCCGACCCAAAAATACAGACGAGCTGAAGGCTGCCATCAAAGCAACCTGGGCTTCAGTAACATCTCAGCAGTGCCACAGGATGATCGCCTCTATGCCACGCCACACTGATGCAGTAATTCATGGTAAAGGAGCCCCAACCGAGTACTGAGTGTAAAAGTGAACATACTTTTCAGAAGTTGGACATTTCTGTTTTGTAAATCATTTCTTGACTGATCTTAGGAAATATTCTAATAATTTGAGATACTGGATTTCTGATTTTCATGAGCTATAAGACATAATCGTCAAAACTAAAACAAAAAAAGCTTGAAATATTTCACTTTGTGTCATGAATACAGAATATAAGAATTTACCTTAGTGAATTAAATTGCAAAAAAAAAAAAAACTTTTTCACAATATTCTAATTTTTTTGAGATGCATCTGTAGAGATGGCGTGTAAAATAAAGGCAGTGCCATGTGCCTTGAATGAAGTTGATGTGTCTTGAACTGCTTCTTAAAATGGATGCATTTCAGTTCACACCAGCACATAAAAACATAAGCTGCCTTTGTTTTAAACATTGTTTTTTCACTCACATGCTTCGGTGAAATGTAAACTTCATAGGAATCCACTGAAATCACACACACACGCACACACACTGTTCACTGTCCCACTTTGCTCTTTTTACAGCTCACCCAACTTCCAGTCCCCATCCTCAAATGTTTCACTGACGAGCTTTTACATTTAGACATTTATTTACTTGATTGAAAAAAAAAAAAAAAAACACTCCACACAACAACACTGTTGTGCCAGTCGTACATGCAGAATGAATCAGTATGGATTGTACATGTGTGAAAAAAGCATTGTGTAAGAGCTTCTCTGTCATTTCTACAACCATTTTAAATTACATTACATTTAGCTTACGGGTTAACTATGGATTGTTTGCATCATGTCAGCTAGGTAGAAGTAGTAAAGATAAAACTAAACTTGACTGCTGCACAGAATAAGACTGAAAGGCCATTGAAGGGTCATTATTGATCTCCTTTTTAATGCAATGCCAGGGCTTTTCAGTGCACTTCTAATAAACTTAAAGAAAAAAATCACAAAATTAAAAAAAGAAAAGGAAAGACACACATAAGCATGCTGCCAGTAATAACACACAGGTAAGAACTCGTTACCTGCTGGTTCATACCACCTCCTCTCTCCGTCCACAGCCGACACTTGACCACCCTGCTGCCACAGTGATCTATGGTATCAAAAGCTGCAATCAAGTTTTACAAATCAAGAGATGCAAGCCTGATTGGAGGCCAGTAGTAGGTCATTTACTACTTTAGTAGTGCTGTCTCAGTACTGTGATGAGGTCTGAACTCTGAAATACATATTTCATGTATATAATCGTTTGAAAATTCAGATGGGTTAAGGTCAAGTTTCTTTAGGTGTCATTAGTTTGATAAGTACAAGTTTAAATTACCTTTATCAGACATACAAAGACAAAACTCAGTACTGTGCTCGTGGAGTAGATGGGGTTCATGGCTTTGTTCACGAGCCCAACGGTGGAAGATGAATCAAGCTTCTAACGTTCGAGTGGTCTGTTTTAAAACAATGATTAAAGCAGGGTGCTAGCTTGGGCTGGGTGATCTAATTATCAGTTATTTTCTTTGTCAAATACTCCAAATATTGATAAATGCACATATAAATGCAACATTTGTGCATGCACATGTGAAACACTCGGATATGATGGAAAGAGAGAGACAGAAATAAAGAACTCACTGTCTGAATGAAGTCTGTGGAATAAAATGTATTCGTAAAAGTGTTGATAAATTGAATTATCCTTTTTCACTGTAATTTATTGTTGCAGCATATCATATAATTAGGGCGGCGCGGTGGTGTAGTGGTTAGCGCTGTCGCTTCACAGCAAGAAGGTCCGGGTTCGAGCCCCGTGGCCGGCGAAGGCCTTTCTATGTGGAGTTTGCATGTTCTCTGTGTGGGTTTCCTCCGGGTGCTCCGGTTTCCCCCACAGTCCAAAGACATGCAGGTTAGGTTAACTGGTGACTCTAAATTGAGCGTAGGTGTGAATGTGAGTGTGAATGGTTGTCTGTGTCTATGTGTCAGCCCTGTGATGACCTGGCGACTTGTCCAGGGTGTACCCCGCCTTTCGCCCGTAGTCAGCTGGGATAGGCTCCAGCTTGCCTGCGACCCTGTAGAACAGGATAAAGCGGTTAGAGATAATGAGATGAGATATCATATAATTATTTTATATATAGTGGAGAATACTTATATCTAGTCTAGAGTGAAATACTTCAAGCATTCAGTCATTTGATAAAGTTCAGGTCGTTGGAGGACAAACCAATTTGATATACCTTGAAATTGCCAATAAAACTGGAACCAGCGTGATTGTATGTTTAATGTTGTTGTGAGGTAAAGTACTTACATGGACAAAATTGCACATATCAGTATTCAGCATCAGACATGTGCAACACTGGACTTCAGTATTACTTGGACAAATACATTAAATTTGCACGTGCAGGGTGGAGTTCGAGGGAAAAAAAAGATGTGTGTCAGTTGTGGCCTTGAATTTAAGTAGATTTATTTTTGCTCGATATCAGCTTGAGCTAGGAGCAGTATGAAATCCTTTCAATCCTTATCCTTCCAAACTTCAAAATTGACTAATTTGCTTGTTTTGCTGTGGTAGGAAGCTTCTTCATTCAAAATAATTTCATCTAAATCTTATCACTCAAAAATAACAACCTAACTAGTTGGCTAAGGTTAGCCACGACTTTCCCTCCAGAAACATGTCACACCAGGACTGCCTAGAAACTGCCATTTTGCTCTAACCTGGCATACAGATGAAACTAAAATGGGGAAAAAAATCAATAATAATAATAATAATAATAATAATAAAAACCTTTTTTAATTTTTATTTTGTTGGGTTCTGCTTGATGTAATACAGAATGTATACAACTGTGAACTGCTTAAATTACTCCATCACTAATATAATAGTACAATATTTTATTGATTATTATTGTATTTGTCCTCATACAGACTGCAAATTCAACTGTCACAAGAGGTGTGCATACAAAGTGCCCAATGACTGTCTTGGGGAAACCATTGGAGGTAATAAAAAACATTACTGCACATGGGCTCTTCATCAAATGTGCATACCGTAGAAATGAGCACAGATTCAGGCCCATGGAGTAAGACACGTTGATCTTTCTCTTCTGTGTCTCTCACAGATATGTTAAGTCCAACTGCTGACACAGAAGTACCGATGGACTACAGTAATGAATATTTGGACTCAGAAAGAACTTCACTAATGGATGAATCAGATGAAGCCTGCAGCATCCCTGGTTCCTTCTCCCCTGAGAACAATCAGGTCGGAGCCAGTGGAGACCAGAGGTCAGACACAAACATACACTCTCTCTCTCTCTCTCTCTCTCTCTCTCTCTCTCTCTCTCTTTCTCAGACTTGGATTAATTACGTGTTCTGATCTCCTCAGTGCTAATATTCCTCTCATGAGAGTGGTGCAGTCAGTGAGACACACCACACACCGCTCCAGTACAGCGATTATGGAAGGCTGGATGGTGCACTACAGCAACAAGGATACCCTGGTACACTGCTTTTCTAGTTAATACAAAACTTCAACTGCACTGCAGAAAATAAAAAAAAAAAAAAAGCAAGGAAGGGATATTTCACTATCAAATATGACCGTGGCTAAAACTGACCGAAGGGGGAAAAGAAGCAAATTAACAGTATTTGTGTGACAGAAAATGCTTCAAATGAAAGAAATTATGGCTTGATAAAATTTCCAGAAATACATCGCAAGGTAATTAGTTTGTCTATATTTCATTAATTGACCAGATGGCAGTATATACATTTGTCATCAGAAGTTTAGATCAACTCATCATGGGCATGAATGTCATGGCACTAATAGACTTTCAGTGATTTCTTTGAACTGTTCTTTTTCTGTGGCAGAATAATTGTACAACATACATCTTAAAATAAAAAAAATAGTTTTAACTTATTCTTTTTTTTAAATCAACACAGTCAAAATTATACAGGTCGATTGTGTTATAGTTTTTCAGTGAAGTATAATTTCTTTATTTCCCATCCTTTATTTCCCATCAAGAACACAAACATCTCAGCCTTTACACTTACCTGAAATTCAGCTCTGTATTCTTTTGCTTTTTTTTTTTTACTTGATTGGTGCTCATATGTATTCTCATCATCTGATGTTGTAATGTTTAGTTTTAGATTCCACATGAGCAGCTGGCTTGTGTTTTTAATGATCTATTAAAAAAAAAAAAATCCACAGTTTGGTGAAGTCGCTTCATCTCACACTGAAAAAAAATGAGAAAAATCCAACCTTTGACTGAAATAAATTCATTCAGAGAAAAACAAAAATTCTTCATCAAGAAATAATTACTTTCTACAAAAACACGTGCCACTATTATTGGCACCCCTGCATTTAATACTCTGTCCAACCCCCTTTCCCAGTAAAACAGCACTGAGTCTCTCCTATACCATTTTATCCTGTAAGCTTGGAGATACAGAGCAGGGCACCGGAGACCATTCCTCTTTACACAATCTCTCAAGATCATCCAGGGTCCTCGGCTCTCTCTTGTGTTCTCTCCTCTTCAGCTCATCCCTTTGACAGGTTTTCACTGGGGTTCAGGTCAGGGGACTGGGATGGCCAGGGCAGAAGCTTGATTCTGTGCTTAGTGAACCATTTCTGTGTTGATTTGGACATCTGCTTCAGATCAGTGTCCTGCTGGAAGATCCAGTGATGACCCAGTTTTAGTTTCTTGGCATAGGAGCCAGATTTTGATTTAAAATGGCCTGGTGTTTCATGGAGTCCATGATGCCATGTACCCGAACAAGGTTCCCAGGGCCTTTGGAGGAAAAACAGCCCTAGATATCACAAAACTTCCACCATATTTTACAGTTGGGATTGGGTTCTGTTCATTATAGCCATCCTTCTTTTTACACCAAACCCACCTTGAGTGTTTATTGCCAAAAAGCTCCATTTTTTTTTTTTTTTTACATCAGACCAGAGAACATGGTCAAAGTTGTGGTAGCATTTCATAAACTTCAGGTGCTTACATTTACGGTTAATTGACAGAAAAGGCTTTTTTCATGTCACTTTCCAAATAATCTGTTGGGATGGAGGTGGGGTCTGATGGTGATTTTGGAGACTTGGAAACCCCAAGATTTTACTTTTTCTTGTAATTCACCAACAGTGATCCTTGGGTTTTTTTTTTGGCCTCTCTTAGCCTCCTCCTCACTATATGTGGGGAAAAAATAAACTCAGGTCCTCTTCCAGGCAAGTCTGTAACAGTTTCAGTTGGTGTCCACTTTTTAATTATTGCCCTAACAGAAGAAATGGGCATTTTCAGGCAAGTAGCTATTTTTTAAATAACCATTCCCTGACTTATGAAGGTTAACACACTTCTCCCTCATTGGGTTTCTGTGTTTTCTTATCTTTCCCATGTTGATGTTTGAGGGAATTTTGCCTATGTGTCACCTCATATTTGTTCCCCAGTTAATCAGGAAGTCATGGATTCCAGCTTGAAAGTTCCTACACACTCCAATCAACTCAAAAATGTACAATTGAAACGGAAACATGCTTCAGGTACATTGTCGTTGTGTTCACCATCATTTCCAGGGGTGCCAATAATAGGGACACATGTTTTTGTTGAAAATAGTTATTTTTTGATGAGGGATTTGTTTTTCTCCGAATAATTTTATTTCAATTAAAGGGTGGGTTCTTCTCATTTTTCTCAAAACAGAAAGGCACTATATATTGGTGAATGAAAAATGTTTACATGGATATAATCAGATCTTGCAAAAACTATATTTTTGTCTTTGTCTCTCCTTCAAGCTATGCTTCTTTCTTTCTCTTCTCACGTATATCTTTCCAGCTTATCCTCTTCTTCATGCATCTCTACTCCTCTCTGTGGGGTGGTGCAGTTCTCTTCCTCACTGACACATTGAATCCTTGTTGATCTCTGATTCCTGACCTCTCACCCCAACAGAGGAAGCGACACTACTGGCGCCTGGACTGCAAATGCATCATACTTTTCCATAATGACACCACAAATAAATACTACAAGGTAAGAATTTTACAAACTTGTACAGTTTCCATAAAATGAGACTGGTTACTGCTTTTTTCTGTCTTACAATATTACTAATTTCCAGAGTTGTTCATGATTAAAATAGTGAATGTCAGAGTTTTCATAATACATTTGTTAAAACATCCATATTAAGAACAAAGAAATATTTCCCTTTTGATGTCTGAAGATACAAAGTCATTATCTTCCTGTTTGGTAATAACTCCTAGGTCCTTCTGTGAGCTGTAAATCTTTTTACTTCTCTTGTCATGCTGTGGTAATAATTCTAAAAAGCCAGATGATTAAGGCTTTAATGCAGTAGGAATGCACTTTAGAGTGCAATTTTTTTTAGATAGAGGGCAGTGCTGGTTAGAAAATGATGCTTCCAGGATCTCCATCCCTCCTCCGATTACAGCTTTGTTATTTATAATCACGCTATATGTTATCACCCAGATGAGGATGGGTTCCCTGTTGAGTCTGGTTCCTCTCAAGGTTTCTTCCTCGTGTCTTCTGAGGGAGTTTTTCCTCACCACCTTCGCTTCAGGGCTTGCTCATTAAGGATAAATACAACCCCGATTCCAAAAAAGTTGGGACAAAGTACAAATTGTAAATAAAAACAGAATGCAATAATTTACAAATCTCAAAAACTGATATTGTATTCACAATAGAACATAGACAACATATCAAATGTCGAAAGTGAGACATTTTGAAATTTCATGCCAAATATTGGCTCATTTGAAATTTCATGACAGCAACATATCTCAAAAAAGTTGGGACGGGGCAATAAGAGGCTGGAAAAGTTAAAGGTACAAAAAAGGAACAGCTGGAGGACCAAATTGCAACTCATTAGGTCAATTGGCAATAGGTCATTAACATGACTGGGTATAAAAAGAGCATCTTGGAGTGGCAGCGGCTCTCAGAAGTAAAGATGGGAAGAGGATCACCAATCCCCCTAATTCTGCGCCGACAAATAGTGGAGCAATATCAGAAAGGAGTTCGACAGTGTAAAATTGCAAAGAGTTTGAACATATCATCTACAGTGCATAATAACATCAAAAGATTCAGAGAATCTGGAAGAATCTCTGTGCGTAAGGGTCAAGGCCGGAAAACCATACTGGGTGCCCGTGATCTTCGGGCCCTTAGACAGCACTGCATCACATACAGGCATGCTTCTGTATTGGAAATCACAAAATGGGCTCAGGAATATTTCCAGAGAACATTATCTGTGAACACAATTCACCGTGCCATCCGCTGTTGCCAGCTAAAACTCTATAGTTCAAAGAATAAGCCGTATCTAAACATGATCCAGAAGCACAGACATCTTCTCTGGGCCAAGGCTCATTTAAAATGGACTGTGGCAAAGTGGAAAACTGTTCTGTGGTCAGACGAATCAAAATTTGAAGTTCTTTATGGAAATCAGGGACGCCGTGTCATTCGGACTAAAGAGGAGAAGGACGACCCAAGTTGTTATCAGCGCTCAGTTCAGAAGCCTGCATCTCTGATGGTATGCGGTTGTATTAGTGCGTGTGGCATGGGCAGCTTACACATCTGGAAAGACACCATCAATGCTGAAAGGTATATCCAGGTTCTAGAGCAACATATGCTCCCATCCAGATGATGTCTCTTTCAGGGACGACCTTGCATTTTCCAACATGACAATGCCAATCCACATACTGCATCAATTACAGCATCATGGCTGCGTAGAAGAAGGGTCCGGGTACTGAACTGGCCAGCCTGCAGTCCAGATCTTTCACCCATAGAAAACATTTGGCGCATCATAAAACGGAAGATACGACAAAAAAGACCTAAGACAGTTGAGCAACTAGAATCCTACATTAGACAAGAATGGGTTAACATTCCTATCCCTAAACTTGAGCAACTTGTCTCCTCAGTCCCCAGACGTTTACAGACTGTTGTAAAGAGAAAAGGGGATGTCTCACAGTGGTAAACATGGCCTTGTCCCAACTTTTTTGAGATGTGTTGTTGTCATGAAATTTAAAATTACCTAATTTTTCTTTTTAAATGATACATTTTCTCAGTTTAAACATTTGATATGTCATCTATGTTCTATTCTGAATAAAATATGGAATTTTGAAACTTCCACATCATTGCATTCCGTTTTTATTTACAATTTGTACTTTGTCCCAACTTTTTTGGAATCGGGGTTGTACATTTATCCTAAAACCCTAAAAACTTTCGAGTGAAAGTTATTAGTTTATAATATTCAAAGTCTTTATTTTTCTGTGTAGCTGCTTTGTGACAATGTCTATTGTTAAAAGCACGATACAAATAAGTTCACTTGACTTAGGGATGTGACTGTACAGTGATTACATTGCGATGTTGCATGTCTAGTGGTTATCTGCAGTTCATGGGACACAGTTGTTCTTGTTGCACCTTGTGAATATCCTCAGTGTGAGAGAGGGTCCAAAGTGAACTGCAATGCCTGTCCCTGTGAGGAAAACCTCAGAAAAAAAAATTGGTGTTCAAGAACAATTGGAACATGATAGTAAGCGTTGCACAGATCGACAGTCATAAACTAATCCTGGTTGCACAGCTACAGGGACATCTGAAATTTCAGCTTATGGAATGACAAGGTTTTTAGAAACTTCCTACATTTTTTCCAAATAAGGAAGTACAGTGTGTAGAAACTATTGTTCTGAACAGCCAAGTCTACATTTTCTATTGTGCCTTTGTCCAGGAGGCAGCATAGTTTTTGGGACTCTGCAGAAAATTTAACTGAATCTCAAATTGACTAGGTCCTGAGCAGTTGGAAGCTATTCGCAAAACTGAAATCTTTATCTCTAACATTATTGACCAGACCCACTGGTTTGAGGTAGTTGCTGAACAGTGAGCAGTATTTTTGGCTGCAAAGTATCCCACCAGCAGTGCCCAACTGTCATGACTGGGTTCTGTGGACTTCCTCAGGTCATAGAGAGAGTACTTTCAGTATGCATGTTGCCTGCTTGAGTGAGCACTCCTACACCCACTAGAGCCCTGGGAGTGCAGTTTGAGTGTTTGTCCCAGGCTGAGACAACCATAACTTTTGTCGACCCAGAATCAAATTGGCTTGGCCCAAGTGCTTTACTACTGGAAGTGTGATTTCAATCAACCTCATCACAGATGGCTACACTGCTGTCAACTTGAGTGACTGATTATTCTTTCACTGTGTCTTAGCAAAAGATTTTGCACCTGCTATTGTCCAAAGCAACTCTTGTGACACTGAGTTTTGCCTCTCTTTGTCCATACCAACATGGACCACTGTCATTTTTAGATTGATAATGATAGCATGTTCAGAGCTCTTTTCCCTGAGTCTGTTGGTACAGGCTAACTTTCATTTGTGCTCAGATATTTCCAGAGACACAATAACAACTGTGACATGGCTGTTCTCTGGCAGACCCAAACAGCCTTCCAGATGTAGCCACTCATTTCACATCATTGTCCTCTTCAGATGAGGAACAAGAGGCAAATTTGGCTTCGTGTCTCCATCCGCCAACATATGAACTCTTTCTTCATGTGACTTATGATTTAGCATTGTATCTTTCAGTTGTTGTTTTTTTTATTAAAAAAGAACACATTTCTGCTGAAACACTGCACAAAATATTTATAGACAATCATTTTGGTGTCACCTGGTGTGGTCCTCACCCCCACAGCCCCCAGTGACATCATGGGTCCTTTGTAACCCTGATCCAGAATAAAGCAGTTACTAAGTGAGTGAGAGTACTATCATGAAGAGTGAACAGTGACTCATTTTGCACCTACAGTGTCTTGCAAAAGTATTCATCCCCCTTGGTGTTTGTCCTGTTTTATCGCATTACAAGCTGGAATTAAAATGGATTTTTGGGGGGTTAGCACCATTTGATTTACACAGCATGCCTACCACTTTAAAGGTGAAAACTGTTTTATTGTGACACAAACAATAATTAAGATGAAAAAACAGAAATCTGGTATTCAAACCCCCTGCCCCCCAAGTCAATACTTTGTAGGGACACCTTTTGCTGCAATTACAGCTACAAGTCTCTTGGGGTATGTCTCTATTAGCTTAGCACATCTAGCCACTGGGATTTTTGCCCATTCCTCAAGGCAAAACTGCTCCATCTCATTCAAGTTAGATGGGTTGCGTTGGTGTTCAATCAGATTGAGGTCTGGGTGTTGATTAGACCATTCCAAGACATTTGAATGCTTCCCTTTAAACCACTCCAGTGTAGCTTTAGTAGTATGTTTAGAGTCATTGTCCTGCTGGAACGTGAACCTTCATCCCAGTCTCAAGCCTCTGGCCGACTCAAACAGGTTTTCCTCCAGAATTGCCCTGTATTTAGTGCCATCCATCTTTCCTTCAGTCCTGATCAGCTTTCCTGTCCCTGCAGATGAAAAATATCCCCACAGCATGATGCTGCCACCACCATGCTTCCCTGTAGGAATGGTGTTCTCAGGATGTTGGGTTTGTGCCACACATGGCATTTCCCATGATGGCCAAAAAGATCAATTTTAGTCTCATTTGACCAGAGAATCTTCTTCCATGTGTTTGAGGAGTCTGCCACATGCTGTTGTGCAAACTCCAAACATATTTTCTTAAGCAATGGCTTTTTTTCTAGCCACTCTTCCATAAAGCCCCGCTCTGTGGAGTGTATGGCTTAAAGTGGCCCTATGGACAGGTACTCTAATCTCTGCTGTGGATCTTTGCAGCTCCTTCAGTGTTATCTTTGGTGTCTTTGTTGCATCTCTGATTAATGCCCTCCTTGCCTGGTATGTGAGTTTTGGTGGATGGCCGTCTCTTGTCAGGTTTGTAGTGGTGACATATTCTTTCCATTTTGTTATAATGGATTTAATGGTGCTTACTGGGATATTCAAAGTTTGGGATTTTTTTTTTATAACCCAACCCTGATCTATACTTCTCCACAACTTTGTCTCTGACCTGTTTGGAGGCTCCTTGGTTTTCATGTTGCTTGCTTAGTAGTGTTGCAGATACTTTGATTGCACACAGGTGGATCTTAATCAACTAATGATGTGACTTATGAAGTGAATTGGTTGGACCAGCTCTTATTTAGGGGTTTCATACGAAAGGGGGTGAATACTTATGCACACTCCAGATTTCTGTTTTTTCATCTTAATTATTGTTTGTGTCACAATATAAAAACAATTTGCACATTTAAAGTGGTAGGCATATTGTGCAAATCAAAATGGTAATAACCCTCCCAAAATCCACTTTAATTCCAGCTTGTAATGCAATGAAACAGGACAAACACTAAGGGGGATGAATACTTTTTCAAGACACTCATTCCAGTCACTGTTATACTGTAAATGAATTGTACAATTTTGCACTCTTTAAATCACAATTTATTCCTGAGAAAATAGACATATTTTTATAGTATATATTGATTTATATTCATTACCATAAAGGGCCCTAAGGAGTTTAGATGTGACTGCAGATTGATATGAAACATGACTTCACTGACAGTTGTCTTTTGTCTTCCCAGGAAATACCTCTTTGTGAAATTCTTGAAGTATGCCCAGCAGGGGATTTCAATCTGGTGCCCAGTGGTGCCAGTCCGCACTGCTTTGAGATTGTGACTGGTACCACACGATACTTCGTGGGTGAGGACTCAAACCCCTTCCAATTACCAAGTGTTGCATCTCCCACCTCACCAAATAGTGTGCTCCCCAGTAGTGGAGTGGGACAGGAAGTTGCCAAAGCTTGGGAAAGCGCCATACGTCAGGCCCTTATGCCAGTCATCTTCCAAGACAATCCTCCATCTGAAGGCAACACCCCTCACAGTAAGGATCAGTTCTCTGAATTGATCAGGTTTTTTTTATAGGTTCAGTGCTTCAGTGTTTAATTGCAAATTATTTCTCAGGACAGGCATCAGTCAGCATTTCAGTATCCAACAGTCAGATTCAGGAGAACGTGGTAAGTGTGTATACTCTAGCTGTACAATTTTCTGATGAGGAATCAGAAAGCTTCAACAGTGATGATGAAACTGATGGTGCTGCATCTTGTCTGTAGGATATTGGCATGATTTATCAGATTTTTGCTGATGAGGTTCTGGGTTCTGGGCAGTTTGGAGTGGTGTATGGGGGTATGTATATTCAGAAATTTTAGCAATATGTGACAGACTCTACTAACTCAATTTCATACAGTGGATATAAAGTGTACACACCCCATTAAAGTGATAGGTTTTTCTGATGTAAAAAAATGAGACCACGATAAATAATTTCAAAACTTTTCCCACCTTTAATGTGACCTATGACCTGTACAATTAAATTGAAAAACAAACAAATCTGTTAGGGGGAAAAGCATTAAAAAAAAAAAAACGTACAATAAGCTAGTTGCATAAGTATGCACACCCTTAAACTAATACTTTGTTGAAGCACCTTTTGATTTAATTACAGCATTCAGTCTTTTTGGGTCGGAGTCTATCAGCCTGCCACATCTTGACTTGGCAATATTTGCCCACTCTTCCTGGTAAAGGCGCTCCAAATCTGTCAGATTGCGAGGGCATCTCTTGTGCACAGCCCTCTTCAGGTCACCCCACAGATTTTCAGTTGGATTTAGGTCTGGGCTCTGGCTGGGCCATTCCAAAACTTTTTTGGGGTCATTGTCATGCTGAAAGATGAAATTCCTCTTCATCTTTGGCTTTCTAGCAGACACCTGACAGTTTTGGGCCAAAATTGACTGGTATTTAGAACTGTTTATAATTCCCTCCACCTTGATTAAAGCCCCAGTTCCAGCTGAAGAAAAACAACCCCAAAACATGATGCTGCCACCACCATGCTTCACCGTGGGTATGGGGTTCTTTTGGTGATGCACAGTGTTGTTTTTGTGGCAAACATACCTTTTGGAATTGTGGCCAAAAAGTTCAACCTTGGTTTCATCAGACCATAACACATTTTCCCACATGCTTTTGGGAGAGTTGATGTATTTTTAGCCAGGCCTGGATGTTTTTCTTTGACCCTACTTCATAGTCCAGACATATGGAGAATACGGGAGATTGTTGTCGCATGCAGTACACAACCAGCACTTACCAGAAATTCCTGCAGCTCCTTCAGTGTTGCTGTAGGCCTCTCGGCAACCTCCCTGACCAGTTTTCGTCTTGTCTTTTCATCAATTTTGGAGGGGCGTCCAGTTCTCGGTAATGTCACTGTTGTCCTATATTTTCTCCACTTCTTGATGACTGTCTTCACTGTGCTCCATGGTATATCTAATGCCGTAGAAATGTTTTTGTACCCTTCTCCTGACTGATACCTTTCAACAATGAGATCCCTTTGATGCTTTGTAAGCTCTCTGTGAACCCTGGCTTTTGCTGGAGGATGTGACGGAGTAAATGTCTGAATTTTATTTGGGGTTGATCAGAGTCATTTTAATTGATGGCAGGTGTGAACCCAAAAAGACTGAATGCTGTAATTAAATCAAAAGATGCTTCAACAAAATATTAGTTCAAGAGTGTGTACACTTATGCAACCGGTTTATTGTACATTTATTTATTTATTTATTTATTTTCATGTTTTCCCCCCTAACAGATTTGTTTGGTTTTCAATTGAATTGGACAGGTTATAGGTCACATTAAAGGTGGGAAAAGTTTTGAATTTATTTATTGTCGTCTCATTTTTATACATCAGAAAAACCCATCATTTTAACAGGGTGTGTACACTTTTATATCCACTGTATTGTTATGAATTTCCTTTTATCCTCTAAAACATTTTCTATAAACACTGTTTACTAAACAGGAAAGCACAGAAAAACTGGAAGGGATGTGGCAGTCAAAGTGATTGACAAGCTTCGCTTTCCAACTAAACAGGAGAGCCAACTGAGGAATGAAGTGGCCATACTCCAGGTAGCCATGATGGGGAAGCTTGGTGTGGGTGGGTGGGTGGGGTGTGAAATTCCACTGCAACAGTGGTATGTTTTACCCACTTTTGTCAAGAATTGCAGTTGCATTACCATCTGTTTAGACCCCCTCTTCAAAAAAGGTAGTGCTGGCTTTGAAGTCTGGTCGTATTTCTTACAAGCTGCTTTTGAATATGTTCACCAGTTATTCCACCACATAATGGAGGCTTTTGTTTGTTTTCTTTTTCATTCCCTCATATCTTGTTTTTCAGAGTCTGCGTCATCTGGGCATCGTGAATCTGGAGTGCATGTTTGAAACTCCTGAAAAAGTGTTTGTTGTGATGGAGAAGCTTCATGGAGACATGCTGGAGATGATCCTCTCAAGTGAGAACGGACGTCTACCTGAGAGGCTCACAAAGTTCCTGATCACACAGGTCAGGGTTTCTTTAGGTAGACAGGCACAATGTGTTACTAAATTGAGTCAATAATACAAAAAAAAAACACAACACGATAACAGAAAACATTATGGCTGTCGATCATATGCAATAGCTACTTTTTTAAAGGTTTTTGTTCAAAATTTAGTTTTCTGTGTGTAACGTCTCTAATTTTGACACAAGAGCTCTTAATCTAAATGTATACAGGCATTTGTACAGAGGTGTGAGTTCAGATTCATATTTGATGTGTTAATATTTAAGGGAGTGTGGGCTTGCATCTGCCTTGCTGTACATTTTGTAGCAACACTATTCATGTTCTATACAGGTCTAAAAATCGAGTCAATTGATTCATTTCCATATATTTTTCTCTTGTGTCTTTTCACTTTCCTTCTTGCCCTGTTCATCATTCTGCAGATCTTGGCTGCCCTAAGGCACCTCCACTTCAAGAATATTGTGCATTGTGACTTGAAACCGGAGAATGTGCTTCTGGCTTCAGCCGATCCTTTCCCACAGGTACAAACATCATAACACAGCGTTGCAAACTGGATCACCAACAATAAAGATGCAGTGAGATTTAATAGTGGTTTTCTTCTGCGGATTCGATAAATTATCTCATCTCATTATCTCTAGCCGCTTTATCCTGTTCTACAGGGTCGCAGGCAAGCTGGAGCCTATCCCAGCTGACTACGGGCGAAAGGCGGGGTACACCCTGGACAAGTCACCAGGTCATCACAGGGCTGACACATAGACACAGACAACCATTCACACTCACATTCACACCTACGCTCAATTTAGAGTCACCAGTTAACCTAACCTGCATGTCTTTGGACTGTGGGGGAAACCGGAGCACCCAGAGGAAACCCACGCGGACAACATGCAAACTCCGCACAGAAAGGCCCTCGTCGGCCACGGGGCTCGAACCCGGACCTTCTTGCTGTGAGGCGACAGCACTAACCACTACACCACCGTGCCGCCCACAAGATAAATTATGACTAATAAATAAATAAATTATACATAACTAGTTTTGGGGCGGCACAGTGGTGTAGTGGTTAGTGCTGTCGCCTCACAGCAAGAAGGTCTGGGTTCGAGCCCCGTGGCCAGCGAGGGCCTTTCTGTGCGGAGTTTGCATGTTCGCCCCGCGTCCGCGTGGGTTTCCTCCGGGTGCTCCGGTTTCCCCCACAGTCCAAAGACATGCAGGTTAGGTTAACTGGTGGCTCTAAATTGACCGTAGGTGTGAATGTGAGTGTGAATGGTTGTCTGTGTCAGCCCTGTGATGACCTGGCGACTTGTCCAGGGTGTACCCCGCCTTTCGCCCGTAGTCAGCTGGGATAGGCTCCAGCTTGCCTGCGACCCTGTAGAAGGATAAAGCGGCTAGAGATAATGAGATGAGATGAGATAACTAGTTTTGGGGCGGCACAGTGGTGTAGTGGTTAGTGCTGTCGCCTCACAGCAAGAAGGTCTGGGTTCGAGCCCCGTGGCCAGCGAGGGCCTTTCTGTGCAGAGTTTGCATGTTCTCCCCGCGTCCGCATGGGTTTCCTCTGGGTGCTCCGGTTTCCCCCACAGTCCAAAGACATGCAGGTTAGGTTAACTGGTGACTCTAAATTGACCGTAGGTGTGAATGTGAGTGTGAATGGTTGTCTGTGTCAGCCCTGTGATGACCTGGCGACTTGTCCAGGGTGTACCCCGCCTTTTGCCCGTAGTCAGCTGGGATAGGCTCCAGCTTGCCTGCGACCCTGTAGAACAGGATAAAGCGGCTAGAGAGAATGAGATGAGATAACTAGTTTCTTGATTTTCCCAGTGTTGATCTCTAACCATTTTGTGTGTGTTTGCCTGAACGAATAAACAGTTAAGAGCATTTTTCCAAGTGCAAAAGGCAGGATGGTGTCCATACAAACAGATGAATTTAAAACCAGTGTATTTTATGATGTTTGAAAGTCACCTGAGGAATGGTGTTTGCATTCAAAAATTAGTCCAGCTAAAAGGACATGTAAAGGTATTTAAGGTAGCCATAGCGTTGATAGGTAAAGGTATAGTTTATTTCAGTAAAAAGGACAAAATTCATGTATCTTATGAAAGCATTGCAAAATTGTGTTTTAATTCAGTATTTTAGTCTCTTAAGGTTATGAGGTTTCTCAAAATGATGGCTTAATTTTACCATCATGAAGTTTGTTTCACATACAAGATATTTGCTGCACATCAACAACATTCAAAGAAATTCAGCAGTGTGTCAGGTGGCAGAGATGGCTGCAGTTCGGGTAATGCTTTATTTAAAGGAGACAAGCAAACAAATCCAAATTGTGAGGAAAAAAAAAACAGGCAGATAATCAGACAGTCAACAAACAGACTAAACCAGACTCAAGAAAACAAACAAAAGAACCAGGATATCAAATCACAGTGAGCAAACACTTGGTACATCAGGCATGAACACTGAACAATACTTCATACTGTGTGTGCGAGCGAGATTGAGTCCAGGTGTGCTTGATGTGAAGGCAGGTCTTCTTGAATGTGGTTGTGAAGCAGTTTTTTGGGGATTGTGGTTCTGGGCAGCCATGTTTGAAGGCCACAGTGTAATCTGGGATGTTGAGTTCGCCACTGATTCCAGCATTGACGTCACAGAATGGCTGTATTCAGGGAGTTGTTTTTGTTTAGAAAAGGTCCCTAACTGAGTGAAATGACCTGGAATTCAGTTTAAATTCTCTAAATGGTAAAGAAAGCTGCTTCAGTGCTTCCTTTCCACTGTCCATTAGCAGACGTTACACTTTCTCTCTACCTATTTATCTGGCATACAGTATCACTATAGTGACATGGCCGCTCTGACGGCTTCAGCCATCAAAGTCTCTAGGGAAGAATTACAGTAGTGGTTTCTCGTTCCCTTTTACTGGATTATTATAGAGGTTTTCTCCTCTCAATCATTCACACACACACACACCTATGGACAATTTAGAGTAGCCAGTTAACCTAACCATATGTCTTTGGACTGTGGGGGAAACTGGAGCACCCGGAGGAAACCCAGGCAGAACATACAAACTCCACAGAGAAAGGCCCCCGTCAACCACTGGACTCAAACCCAGAACCTTCTTGCTGTGAGGCGACAGCGCTAACCAACTGCACCACCGTGCCACCCTAGACGTTACACTGGACCATCCTTTATGAAAAGGAAGGAGATAATACCATCCTACAATTCTTTGGGACAGCACCATTTAAAACCACACATCTTCAGTGCACCAAATAAGTACTTATATAAATAATTAAATAATCATACAGTAATTGGGATAAATGTTGATAAATATGAGTGTACAGGAAGGTGAGTGAGAGCAGACAATCATTTTGCTTCAGGTCTGTGACTGGAAGCCTTTATTCCTTTTTTTATTCCAATTCCACCTTTGGCAATGAAGTAATATTTTTCACCTTGCTGTCCACATTTTATACAACCTTCATGAAAAAAAAAACACGGCAAGAATGCACAGGTTGAAGATGCACGTTTTGTAGTCCATCTTCAGAACACTGTAGTTTCACATGGCATACCCACATCAATAACGTTCCCCTGACTCATACTGTGGTGTTTCTCCTTGACATCTATCTGCAAACTCTTTGTAAGTTTGTGCCACTTGTTCTAACCATTAGTGCATGCTTTCCCACACTTGCTTGCTCCACCTAAACCATTCGTCTACTGCAGGGGACTCTGTGGGGTTAGCATTCTATGGGGACAAGGGGTTGGAATGGAGTGAGCTGGGTAGTGGAGTGCTTTTGGGAGGTTTTTAGGGAGCATTTTTCCAAGTGCAAAATGCAGGATGGTGTCCATACAAACAGATGGATTTAAAAACAGTGTATTTTATGATGTTTGAAAGTCACCTGAGGAATGTTATTTGCATTCAAAAATTAGTCCAGCTACAGTGGTGCTTGAAAGTTTGTGAACCCTTTAGAATTTTCTATATTTCAGTATATGACCTTAAACATCATCAGATTTTCACACAAGTCCTAAAAGTAGATAAAGAGAATCCAGTTAAACAAATGAGACAAAAATATTATGCTTGGTTATTTATTTATTGAGGAAAATGATCCAATATTACATATCTGTGAGTGGCAAAAGTATGTGAACCTTTGCTTTCAATATCTGGTGTGACCCCCTTGTGTAGCAATAACTGCACCTAAACGTTTCTGGTAACTGTTGATCAGTCCTGCACACCGGCTTGGAGGAATTTTAGCCCATTCCTCCGTACAGAACAGCTTCAACTCTGGGATGTTGGTGGGTTTCCTCACATGAAGTGCTTCCTTCAGGTCCTTCCACAACATTTCGATTGGCTTAAGGTCAGGACTTTGACTTGGCCATTCCAAAACATTAACTTTATTCTTCTTTAACCATTCTCTGGCAGAATGACTGGTGTGATTAGGATCGTCGTCTTGCTGCATGACCCACCTTCTCTTGAGATTCAGTTCATGGACAGATGTCCTGACATTTTCCTTTAGAATTCGCTGGTATAATTCAGAATTCATGGTTCCATCAATGATGGCAAGCTGTCCTGGCCCAGATGCAGCAAAACAGGCCCAAACCATGATACTACCACCACCATGTTTCACAGATGGGATAAGGTTCTCATGCTGGAATGCAGGGTTTTCCTTTCTCCAAACATAATGCTTCTCATTTAAACCAAAAAGGTCTATTTTGGTCTCATCTGTCCACAAAACATTTTTCCAATAGCCTTCTGGCTTGTCCACATGATCTTTAGCAAACTGCAGACAAGCAGCAATGTTCTTTTTGGAGTGCAGTGGCTTTCTCCTTGCAACCCTGCCATGCACACCATTGTTGTTCAGTGTTCTCCTGATGGTGGACTCATGAACATTAACATTAGCCAATGTGAGAGAGGCCTTCAGTTGCTTAGAAGTTACCCTGGGGTCCTTTGTGACCTCGCTGACTATTACACGCCTTGCTCTTGGAGTGATCTTTGTTGGTCGACCATTCCTGGGGAGGGTAACAATGGTCTTGAATTTCCTCCATTTGTACACAATCTGTCTGACTGTGGATTGGTGGAGTCCAAACTCTTTAGAGATGGTTTTGTAACCTTTTCCAGCCTGATGAGCATCAGTAACGCTTTTTCTGAGGTCCTCAGAAATCTCCTTTGTTCGTGCCATGATACACTTCCACAAACATGTGTTGTGAAGATCAGACTTTGATAGATCCCTGTTCTTTAAATAAAACAGGGTGCCCACTCACACCTGATTGTCATCCCCTTGATTGAAAACACCTGACTCTAATTTCACCTTCAAATTAACTTGAGGTTCACATACTTTTGCCACTCACAGATATGTAATATTGGATCATTTTCCTCAATAAATAAATGACCAAGTATAATATTTTTGTCTCATTTGTTTAACTGGGTTCTCTTTATCTACTTTTAGGACTTGTGTGAAAATCTGATGATGTTTTAGGTCATATTTATGCAGAAATATAGAAAATTCTAAAGGGTTCACAAACTTTCAAGCACCACTGTAAAAGGACATGTTCGCCAACTAGTGGCCTAGTGGTAGAGTGTCCGCCTCTCGATCGGGAGTTCTATTCACAGTCGGGTCATACCAAAGACCATCATAAAAATGGTACCTACTACCATCTGGCAAGGCACACTGCAATACAGTGGGGAGTTAAACTCTCGTGGTTACCAGAGGACTAGCCCCCCACTGTAACCCTAGCTATGTAATAAGCGAGAGGCCGAGGGCTGGAGAAACGGAGATTGGCGCCGCCCAATGCGCCACATGGCGTGGGAAGGACTTTAACTAACTTTAAAAGGACATCTCATCTCATCATCTCTAGCCGCTTTATCCTTCTACAGGGTCGCAGGCAAGCTGGAGCCTATCCCAGCTGACTACGGGCGAAAGGCAGGGTACACCCTGGACAAGTCGCCAGGTCATCACAGGGCTGACACATAGACACAGACAACCATTCACACCTATGGTCAATTTAGAGTCACCAGTTAACCTAACCTGCATGTCTTTGGACTGTGGGGGAAACTGGAGCACCCGGAGGAAACCCACACGGAGAACATGCAAACTCCACACAGAAAGGCCCTCGCCGGCCCCGGGGCTCGAACCCAGGACCTTCTTGCTGTGAGGCGACAGCGCTAACCACTACACCACCGTGCCGCCCCTTTAAAAGGACATGTTAAAGGTATTTTTATTTTCCTCTCCCCAGGAAAATAATCATAACCAAATTTCCTGATCGTTGGCACAAAAGCTTCTTATTTCTTAATTTGCACACTTGACCATTCAATTGGGTATGATAACCATAAAGTGAGGCTAACTTAAACTCCCAGTTTTTCTATGAAACTGCTCTAGACCTGGGACTGAGACTCTCTGCCACTCACATTATCCTCTGAAATACCAGAATGCATGCTAAGAGAGTTTCCAGTGTCTTGAAAGCAGAGGGCAGATTGGAAAAACGGAGAAAAGGCACATGGACTTCCAGGCCAATGATGACCATAATGACCATATTGTTTGGGGAGATCGGTGATGAAATCAATTGCTCTATATGTGACCAAAGCCATCCAGGGGTAGGCCATGACATGTTTACCTGCTGGGAGTGCTCTGGGGACTTTGGCTTGGGTGCAGATTCTGGTGGAGGAGTTCTTCACCAGTTTATTTGCAGGGTAAAGGCAGTTCTTGGTTCCCAGTGTCATAATTCCTTTCTGCAGGTGAGGGGTTCCCTGATGCCATAGGGCAAAGCTTAGATTTCTCTCTGAACCAGTGTAATGCAACAAAGCACCAACTCTTGTTTCAGGAGTCAACCTGTGCACAGAAAATCTTGTTGTGTCTGCAGGACACACAGGGGCTTTTTGTAAAGCATTTCTCGAGTCCTTGAACGTTGTTGACTTTCAGAGGTCCAGCCAGTGACTGGATTTGGCAGCACAACTACAGGATCAGCCCAAGGAAATATCAATGGCCAGATGATGCCTTTGTTCAGCCTAGATGTGATTTCTTCATCAGTAGCATAGGTATTGGATAAGCTTTTTTTCAGACAGGTATTTCATCAATGGTAATTATTCGATATTTGATAACCAAGGTATGCTGAGGTCTAATTGCAATGCATCAGCATCACTTTCCAACTGTCTGACAGCACTGACGGTCTCTGAAAATCACGGATGGCTTCATCGCAAAATGTAACTTGATCGAGACTGGATCATGAGGAGGAAGCAAGCGAGTAGGGTCTGTTCTCTTCAGGCAATTTGTATGCAAATTCACAGAAATCCAACTTTAGACCAGATGTCCTCATGAAGTCTAAGCCCAAAACAAGAAGAAAGTGATTCCCCCCCCAAAAAAAAATCAAACACTGGATGGAAGCCCTTAGCATGTAAACAGGAACATACTTCTTTTATATTTTGTTTACAAAATCATGGGTTCCTAAACATTGTTTCACGTTCTGTATTTTCTTTTTTCTCTGAGATTAAAATTATTTTCAATGTGAGATTAAAGGAACAGTCCACCGTACTTCCATAATGAAATATGCTCTTATCTGAATTGAGACGAGCTGCTCCGTACCTGTCCGAGCTTTATGCGACCTCCCAGTTAGTCAGACGCAGTCAGACGCGCTGTCACTCCTGTTAGCAATGTAGCTAGGCTCAGCATGGCCAATGGTATTTTTTGGGGCTGTAGTTAGATGCGACCAAACTCTTCTGCGTTTTTCCTGTTTACATAGGTTTATATGACCAGTGATATGAAACAAGTTCAGTTACACAAATTGAAACGTAGCGATTTTCTATGCTATGGAAAGTCTGCACTATAATGACAGGCGTACTAACACCTTCTGCGCGCTTCGACAACGCATTGATATCTGAGCTCCGTATCAATGCGCTGCCGAAGCGCGCAGAAGGTGTTAGTACGCCTGTCATTATAGTGCGGACTTTCCATAGCATAGAAAATCGCTACGTTTCAATTTGTGTAACTGAACTTGTTTCATATCACTGGTCATATAAACCTATGTAAACAGGAAAAACGCAGAAGAGTTTGGTCGCATCTAACTACAGCCCCAAAAAATACCATTGGCCATACTGAGCCTAGCTACATTGCTAACAGGAGTGACAGCGCATCTGACTGCGTCTGACTGACTGGGAGGTCGCGCAAAGCTCGGACAGGTACGGAGCAGCTCGTCTCAATTCAGATAAGAGCATATTTCATTATGGAAGTACGGTGGACTGTTCCTTTAAGCAAAGCATCTTTATTATTTAATATGAGTATACAAAAATGATATTGTACTTTTAACATTTCTAATTGTATTGCCATGTGTTTCTACGAATCTCCTTCATCCCAGGTGAAACTGTGTGATTTTGGTTTTGCCCGGATCATTGGGGAGAAGTCTTTTCGGCGCTCGGTGGTGGGAACACCTGCTTACTTAGCTCCAGAGGTGCTGCTGAACCAGGGGTACAACCGTTCTCTGGATATGTGGTCTGTCGGAGTCATTATGTACGTCAGCTTGAGTGGCACCTTTCCCTTTAATGAGGATGAAGATATCAATGACCAGATCCACAATGCTGCTTTCATGTACCCACCAAACCCCTGGAAACAAATCTCTCCAGAAGGTACATTTCTTGAGATTAGTAGCAGTTTTTAAGATAAATAAGAACAGAACAGTAATGCATTTCAGTGATTACCTACATGATGCCAGCTCCTCATATTGCTTATAAGAAGCACATGATTAAAACATAAATGAAACTTGGCTGTTGAAATTTTAGAACTATAGCAAATGTACAATGAGAAGCAAAACCAGAACCACCAGACAATACAAATTTTGCATGCCATCTCTTCTTTTTTTCCATAGCTATTGATCTCATCAATAACCTGCTTCAGGTGAAGTTGAGAAAACGCTTTAGTGTGGACAAGAGCCTGAGTCATGTCTATTTACAGGTAACATTAGACATAAGGTGCAGGATTACTTGAATCAAGAACTGGATTAAAGAAACAGGCAAAGTAATAAGAAAATCAGAAGGTTTTATTGCAAAACACATTTCCAGAGAACAACAAAGATGATGCACTCCATATAGATCAGTTTGATCTCTATTTACCATCATTGCCTCCAAATCCATCTTTCACTCTCACTCCGCCTGTCCTTCAATCCATCTTTTCTGTTTTTCTCATTCTGTCTTATAAGGACTATCAAACATGGCTGGACTTGCGAGAACTGGAGTCAAAGCTTGGTGAACGTTATATAACCCATGAAAGTGATGATGCTCGCTGGCAGAGGTTCGCTGAGGAGCACACACTGCCTTACCCAGCTCACCTGGTACCTGCATCACCTGCCTCTGATGACGAAGATGAGGGCATGGACGATGCATGCATGCAGGGACTGACTGAGCGTGTTAGCATCCTCTGAGAAGAGTGGAAGAGGCAGACAAATGTCAGTTGGAGGAAGGCAATTAGTCATTTTCAAAGTTGGCTTGAATAGATTTCCTTTTTCATCGGTCAACTCCCTCTACCTTTGTTTGCACTATGGACAGCTGGATGCTCCAACTCTGCTGAAGACACCGCAGCTGTATTGATCCTTTCAGACAGGTAGAGGCTCCTTTATGCCAAACTTTTCCTTAGTTTACAATACACAGAGAAAAGGGGAAGATAAAAGCAGACAAATGTGTACAGTCCAAAAGATGTCATTGTAACATATTTCTTTTAATACTACTCATCTTCTGATTCAGTTCACATTGGTGGTTAGTCTATGTTCCTAGTATTACAAAACAGTTTAGCGGATGTGATTTAATCTGTTTTTCACTGCTGTCAATAGACATTGTATATTGGACTATGTGTGTGTACATATTCCATCCAGTAAAAACACACTTGTCAGACAACAGCATACTTGTTCATATTCTCCATTTGGGAGATTTTCTTAATCATTTTCTGATTTTCCATCACCAAATATTCGATTTATTGTAAAATCACAGATAAATAAAAACAAATATTGTAGATTACTCTGAGGATTTAAATGTACTGTAATTTCAGACTACAATTTAAATAATATCAAAAAATAATATGGACCAGTACATGGACCCTTCATGAAAACAATGATTTACCATAGGTGTGTCTTGCTTCATTGACATTGACCTTCCATATGAAATTCACACAAAGTCACACTTACGATGAAATTTGAGTAGCAATCATTCCAGTTTGCCATAACCCTTTATGTCCATGATAGAGGTGCATATCTGTGGTGTCCCAGACAGATTTGGATCAAATAGAAAAGCTATTTAACAAAATTGCTGGTGAAAGAAATAGGTTAAGGGTTAGGGCATACAGCATTGGAATAAATGGATGCATATATGGCATTTTGAGGAAGATAAAGTGGCTTGAAACCAGCAGAACAAACAGTGATCCACATCTTATTGAAGGATATTATATGACAGTAGCGGAGGCCAAATGATGCCCTGCAAGAGTGAGACTGGACTTTGGAACAGAGAATATTCATGTTGCAAAAACATACATGAAGGTTTCATGAAAATGCAGCTGCAACACGATGTCACCTGGAGTACCGAGTACTGCCATCCAGTGAATTGAAAGATGAGGGACTACACTGCAAAAATCAGTGCATTCTAGTTTGGATGAACCTTTTTTTTTAACATCTAAAGGAAGATGGGCATTTCACAGATATGTTTCTGGACAAATTTCTAATCTAGTTTTGTTTTCAAAACAAGATTCAGGTAAATCTGAAGAATATGCATGGTCACACCAGGAACTGCATTAAGACATACTGGAAGACATGTAACCTGCACTATAATTACACCAGCTAGAATATCGGTCTGTTGATATATGCTTGGGCGGCACGGTGGTGTAGTGGTTAGCGCTGTTGCCTCACAGCAAGAAGGTCCTGGGTTCGAGCCCCGGGGCCGGCGAGGGCCTTTCTGTGCGGAGTTTGCATGTTCTCCCCGTGTCTGCGTGGGTTTCCTCCAGGTGCTCCGGTTTCCCCCACAGTCCAAAGACATGCAGGTTAGGTTAACTGGTGACTCTAAATTGACCGTAGGTGTGAATGTGAGTGTGAATGGTTGTCTGTGTCTATGTGTCAGCCCTGTGATGACCTGGCGACTTGTCCAGGGTGTACCCCGCCTTTCGCCCGTAGTCAGCTGGGATAGGCTCCAGCTTGCCTGCGACCCTGTAGAAGGATAAAGCGGCTAGAGATAATGAGATGAGATGATATATGCTTACTGTACAAGTCCCATTCTGATTTTATCTCCAGGAGGAACTTGATGAAGTTGTATCTCTAAAGAAATGTCATAGAATATGACCAGTCCACAATTACACATGTGCATAACTGATGTCCAATTTTACATGCAGTGCATATGAAGTTATATGGAGCTACAATTACTGAAACTCCAGAGGAGACTGAACTGTGTTTTGAAGAATATTTGTTCTTAAAAAAAAGTTTACCCATGTAATGATGTATTCAATGTTTGTGTAGATGTGTGTCAGAACAGGACATAATCTGTACATGTTAGATGTTAATAAAACTGAATATGTACATTAGACTCAATCAAATGATTACTAACGGACTAAATCCTGAGCACTAAGCAATAAAACACTTGACTACAAATGCAAGTACAAGCGATCAATTGCACAAATTTATGCATCAAGTATATACAGTAGGGGTGTAAAGATAAATCGATTTGGATCGGTTATCGGTCTGTGACCTATGCGATCCGAGTGCACCGGTCAGTGTAACCCTGATCGGATGAAATGTACTAAAAACGGTCCGATTATCCGGATTTATGGCAGCGAATCGGTTTCCAGCTCCAGTGGCCCATACATGTCATTGTTGCCTTTGATTGTTGTGCCACCAAAGACACTGAAGGACAACTGTCTCTGCTATAGTCAGGTTTATCAATCTGTCCTCTTTGCTGTCGTTTCTGGTGCAACTTGGTGTGTGTGAGCTCTCGCAAGACTCTAGTCTTGACCTTTTATGGTACCTGTGACGTTGGCCGATTTAGTTGAGCAGCGCAACGTGTTAACATGTCAGGCAACGGGGATGAAATTTTTAGTGCTTCACACCTAAAGTCGAAGGTTTGGAAATCATTTGGCTTTTTAAAGAAGGGTGGAAAGCTAGACAAAAGCCATGCAATTTGCAGACTTTGTAGAGCAACCATAAAATACACTGGAAGCACGACAAACCTCAACAATCACCTGGCAAGACGGCATGCTGGGGCTGATGCGGGTGAACAGGAGGCTAGTGGTGCTAGCACAGCAAGAACGGCCAGCACGGACAAGAGTGGACAGGACAAAGACAATAAAACACAGGCATTTTTCCAATCTCAATTCAGCCACAACTCGGCAAGGGCCAAAGCGATAACGGCATCTATCGCTCGTTTTATTGCGCAAGACTTGCGACCATATAGTGTGGTTGAAACCAGAGCCTTTCAGGACATGGTAAAAACTATGGAGCCAAGGTATAAGGTACCTTCCAGACAACATTTCGCTGAGAGGTGTGTGCCTGAAATGTACAACAAGATAAAGGACAAAGTAAAACAAGAACTTTTCCTAGCAGAGAGAGTGGCAATTACCACCAATGCGTGGACTTCGTGTGCAACGAACTCGTATGTGACAATTACGGCACATCATATTTCTCCAGACTGGGAATTGCAAAACCATGTCTTACAAACCAGAATCTTCAACGATAGTCACACGGGAAGAAATATAGGTGCTTTGCTGAAGGAAGCATGCGCTGATTGGAACATTTTGGATAAAAACCCAGCTCTTGTAACTGACAATGCCAGAAACATGATTGTAGCTGGAGTTGAACCTGAAATTAGTCCTCACCTTACCTGCTTTGCACACATGTTAAATTTAGCGTCACAGAAGGCTTTTCAAGTGGACACAGCTGCAAGGTTGCTAGGGAGAATAAGGAGGATTGTTGGATTTTTGCATCGCAACATCAGAGGTGCTGACCTCCTCCGTGAGAAACAACAGCACCTATGTTTGCCTAACCACAAACTCATACATGATGTGTGCACTCGATGGAATAGCTCCTTTGAAATGGTGCAGCGGTTCCTGGAGCAACAGCCAGCAGTGTTTGCCACTCTCATGTCGAAGGAGCTCAGGAAAGGAGAGGAGGTGAACACTCTTAATGAGAGAGACATTTGCAATGCTGAAGATATTGTTAAACTGATGGCTCCAGTAAAAGTTGTGACCACAGTCATGTGTGAGGAGGAGCAGCCAACAATCTCAATGATTGCCCCACTCAAGGCCAAACTTGACAAGCGCTTTGAGGCTACTGATGAAGATACAGCTCTCATCACTGAGATGAAAAGGGCCTTCAATAATGACTTTGAGAAGCGATATACACATCTCCATGACCTCCTTTACACAGCATCAGCTCTTGATCCACGCTTCAAGACATTGCCCTTTCTGACTGACGATGACACAGAGAGGATCTTGACAAGCCTTTCGGTTGAAGCTGCAGCCATTAACAACAAGGTAAGAAACGTTTTTATTGAGGTTACATCCACACGACAACGGCAACGAGATGTTATTTAAAAATATATCGCGTCCAAATGGGCAACGATCAGTAAAATATCAGGTCCATATGGCAACGCAACGCTTGCTGAAAACGATGCAATACACATGCCACACCTCTAGCGGCACTGTAAGACGGTCCCTTTGGAGACACCAGAACAATAGAAGTAGTAAGGACGCATGCGCATAAACTATTATGCGCGAGACTTCATATTAGCCACAAAGTCAGGAAAATCTGTTCGTAAAATTACATTATAATGACCAAATACAATGAAAAGTATTTTTCCAGTCTCACCTGTGAAAGGTAATCCCATGTGATCTCGTTTGGACGGCAAACCTGTTGGTACAGTTAAACGCAGCTAATCTTTATTCTCCGCTTTGACCTATCCAATATGGCGGCGAGGATGACGTATGATTCTAGGCGGAAGGCGGCGTCTTTAATGGTCCGGAATAAATTGAATGCTACACGTTGATGGATTAATTTGTTGTTTTTCACCTGTGAAAGGTAATCCCATGTGATCTTGTTTGGACGGTAAACCTGTTGGTACAGTTAAACGCAGCACATGAATCTTTATTCTCCGCTTTGACCTATCCAATATGGCGGCGAGGATGACGTATGATTCTACGTGGAAGGCGGCGTCTTTAATGGTCCGGAATAAATTGAATGCTACACGCTGATGGATTAATTTGCTCTTCTACCCCCTTTTTGAGGAATGTATTGTAGGACTTAAACCATCATCTGAAGAGGTGAGATCGCTCCTTTTTTTCCCTATTTTTGCTGGCGAGATTGACTCTGCCCTAAGGGCAGAGTCTCTCTCTCTCTCACTTTGCACCATTACACAATAAATATTCACAGTGAAAATATTTTGTAAGCGCGTTTCATGAACCAAGATATAGGATTTGTTGACAACTCGCATCGAGTACGTTACACTTCTACCCGGCGTGAAGCACTGACAGTCATGTGGTTGTGACATCATCGTAAACAAATCCGTTCTACTCATCCAGACGACTTCACAACGGCAACGTTGCCAGATCTTTCCACTCTGGAACCTGTTCTCAAAAAGATTGCGTTTTGGGCACCCCAAACGCCGGTGCCGTGTGGACGCCAGGCCTAAACGATAAGCAATTGTATCGGAGTCACCTGAATCCGTTGCCGTGTGGACAGGGCCTAAGTTAGAACTTTTTTGTTGTGCTGTGTTACCATTTCTTGCACTCTGCACATTTAATTTTTTGTGACTGCTGGTGTTTAATTGTTAAGGAATGTTAGGAAACATCACATGAGGACAATCAGGGACAGCCAGTTCAGGGAGCTGAAGGGCAGACAGAGCTGCTGACAGACCCTGGGCAAGGCAATCCGGAACGTGTAGTTTGTTCCCAGATCCAGGATACACAGAAAGGTGTGTTGTTGAGCAAAATAGGGTTTAAGCAGGTTTCAATTTATAGGTGAAATAAGGCAAAAGAATATAAGGTCATTGCACACATTATCAGTAATTAGTGTTATTCTTTCTTTTCCTTTTCAGATGATGACCAGCCTCCCTGTAAGAAGAAAAGAAAAGGTGCAGCGCTGGACCTACTGTTTGGAGAGACCTTCGAAGTGAAAGCAGCAACAAGATCTTCAAACGAGAAGACGGCCAGTGATGAAGTTATGAGGTACAGACAGCGTAATACATTGCCCCTCAAGGACAACCCACTGCAATGGTGGAAGGAACAATCAGACCTCCCACTGCTGTCATCTCTTGCGAAAAAATCTCTCTGCATACCAGCAACCAGCATAGCATCAGAAAGAGTTTTTAGCACAGCAGGGGATGTCGTTTCAGTTCAACGCAGTGTTCTCAGGCATGATCATGTCGATCAGCTGATTTTCCTCAAAAAGAATCTTGACAAGTATGAATAAATTCTGAGCTGTGAGATGTAAACAGAAGTCATAAGCACACACACACAAACCAACTCAGGCAGACACACACTATACTTTTGCTGTAAAGCATTGATGATTTCAGACAGAAAAAAATGTTATGAGATGGAGAGAAAGTAATAGTTTTTGTTTAGTGTTTGGAGCTTTTTCTTATTTTCTTTTTTTTGGTAAGAAAAGCTAATTACAAACATGTTGCATACTGAAGTCTATGTCTAGCAATGATATATTGCACTTGTTTTACAGTTACTGAAACTCACATGAGTGACTGAAGCAGTAATCATTCTGATTGTTGCCTTTAATAGGTAACTTGCTATAGGCTACTTTTATTTTTGATATCTAACCTTATTATTTTGTGGTCTTTGAGGGAAAGTCAGTATGTATTGTATTTTAAGTATGAGCACAGTTCGAAAACCTGTTAAGTGAGGCACACCGGATTTCCAGTTTTGTGTTTTGTAATGTATCCCAGCATTACTAATGTAATTTATGTAAAGTATAAATAAACAAAAGGATACTGTTTTGAAATTTCATTTCTGTTTTTCTCTTTTTCTTCTCAGTAACATGAAGCACTTGGAAGTTGTCAATTAGTAATGAATCGAACCGGACCGGATCGAATCGTACCAAATCGTTTACTACTTTTTATGAATCGTTCCTGAATCGGATCATAGCCTGTGAATCGAGATTTGAATCGAACTGTTTTGTGAGTGAAAGAGTCACACTCCTAATATACAGCCCATGCTGGTACACTATATATCTTGCAAAAGTAGACCTAGTTGATATTCAACTGTTAATAGAGTAATGTAATTTGTTTTATAATTGTCGTCACAAATGCAGACTGTAAGCAGATAAAATTGCAGTCAGAAGTTTTATTAAAACTCAGGCAGACAGGTCCAAAATGTGAATAAAAAACAACAACAGGCAAAGGTCAGGCGATCAGCAAAGAACATGAACCAGGCAAAATGCAAAAGACAAAAAAACAGGAAGCAAAGCAAGATCAAAAACCAGAATATCAATCACAAAAATACAAAGGCATGGTAAATCAAGTGAAGGGACACTAAGGAGTCTGCTTCTTTTCAGGTTTAATGGCAGATTAATCACCATTTGGCACATTACCACCACCACCTACAATATACAGTATTTCAATATAATGGTTGTGGTTCAATTTATATTCTGGCATAAATGCCAGTCAATGTCAAAGTCCCTCTGACGCCAGAATCTGGTCTTCCCAGGCAGTCTCCTGTCCCAGTACTAACTAACTCTTTAATGTGTATGGGTGCAGCGCCAATCTCCATTTCCATAGCCTTCGGCCTCTCGCCTATACAGCTAGGGTTACAGTGGGGCGGCGGCTAGTGCTCTGGTAACCGTGAGAGTTTGACTTCCCCACTTGCATCTGTATTGCAGTGTGCCTTGTCAGATGGTAGTAGGTACCATTTTTTATGATGGTCTTTGGTATGACTCGTGATCTCCCAGTCAAGAGGCAGACATGATGCTAACTACTAGGTCAACTCGCAGTCATAAATGCCAGTGGATGTTAAGAATTTAAGAAGGCAAGATATTAAAATTCTTTAATTCTAAAAGGGAGGCAGCAAGAAAGTGGTAACACCAATCTTTGAAAGGTCATAAATATGTTTAATTCTTTCTTCATCATAACTTGGACAACTAATGCATGCTGTACATTTTCAGGGACCCGACTTTTCTCATGTAGCCCATCCAGATGTTTACCTATTTGATAAAGATAATGATTCAGACTACATTGCCCCAATCTCAGACGAGTCAACTTGACCTGCTGAACCCTGTTCCTGAGTTGAATATTTGTCTCTTAACTGAAGGTTGTACAGAAAATAGGTGTCGACACTAAGACCCTCTTTCCACTGAAGATGCCATATTGTACAATACCCTCCATTAGCTTACTTCTTAGTTCTGTTCTACCATAACTAACCTTAACTGAGACTTTTTCTTGATTTAAAGATTATTTGATAATCCTATCCATTACCTCATTACCTATTATACCTATATGAGCTGGGACCCATACAAATTGACTTCGCATCCTCAGTGATTGAAGCAATACAAATGTAAAAACAGTTCAGTTATACAATCCGGTCTCATATGTTTGTTTGTTTATGCATTGCAGTACTGAAGAAAAGTCTTTTACTTTTCTTCAGTACTGTAGAGAATATTACTTTTCCATTAGGGCTCAACTCTTCTGCCCACTGAAGTGCACTTGGGATGGCTCCTGTTTCTGCTGTAAACACAGATCATCAGTTTATTGATTACCAAACTCAAATCCAGCTGATGAACAGAAAAGCCACAGCAAGTTTTAACACAAAGAGGATCTTTAGAGCCATCGGTGTAAATCTGAAGAGCAGATCTCCAAACACACTGAACATACGTTAAAGCGGTTTCAGAAGAGAAGTTGTCATTTTCTTCACGAATATCTTTAAGTAGATTAAAATCTACTTCTCCAAAAGGAAAGAGCCATCCAGGACCCAAAGTCCAGCTTGAGCGTTTAGCAGGAACAATATTCAGTAGTTTAAAATCTTTAGCCCTTTTTAAAAATTGTTCAACACAGCACTCCATTCTTTTCTGATTTCCATTAAATTTTCAGCATTCTGACATCATGGTTCCACCTGGACAAACTTTTTCTTGCTCTTAGTTTCTTCCAAAACGTTAATGATTGCTGAATATGTCTCAAACTTGGAAGCCTTCCTCCATTTCTACAAGTAAAGCAGGAAAGGACATGGATCTATAAACACCACTACAAATACATCATGCATTTGCTTGTCCTACATCAAGTCTTTTTAGGACAGACATCTAGCTGCCAAGACACAGACCTGAAACCCATGATGAAAGATTGATCTAATCATAGTCGGAGAAGTAAAAGGCTTTTCTTTGCTGCTTCCCAGAAAGATCCTGTTAAACATTTCATTATATTTCAAACCTTACTTGTTTTTATAACTACTTTAGAGATGTAGGTGTTCCAAATTAACTTGCTGTCCGACCAAACTCCCAAATATTTCAAACATTTGGTTTTCTCATTCATAAAATGTTAGCTTCCCATTTCTTCAATTGACTGAAAAGCACACATTTTGTTTTAGACATAGATATTCTAAAACCCCATTTCACTGAACAGTTCTCAACCACCTTCAATGCACTTTGAAGTTTTTTTTTACAAGAAAAACATTCTACCTGTAATACCATAATTTGATAAGAAGTCCCTCCTCCATCACATATCATAGCTGTTTTCTTAAACATTGAGAAAAGCTATGAGTTTCATTATTTGCCTGTGCCTTTTTTAATGTCATACTCGTGCTACTACTGTACATTATCCAGAGTACTCCTATTTTTCTTGAATTCACTTTGGTAGTTCAATAAAATCTAGTTTGTCTCTAAAAAGTACACCAAATTTTCTGTGACCGTCTTTCCATTAGTTTACACAGTAGTAATTTGAGAGTTATGGGTCGATATGAAGAAGGAACGCTTGGGTCTTTCCCAGGTTTTAAAACTGGATTTATTGCTGCATGGTTCTACTCTTTAGATAATTTTCCTTCCCTCCATATTTCATTCATAAAACTTCGTATCTTTGTGCATTTCATAATAAATCTCATCTTATTTCTGCCTTTAGCAGTGGCCTGCTTAAGTTCCTCCATGGAAAAGCAGATATTAATAGAGTTACAGCTCGTGTCTTGTGGTAATAAATGGCCTTTTAAAGTCTGATTTCTTATTTACAGTGGGGCAAAAAAGTATTTAGTCAGCCACCAATTGTGCAAGTTCTCCCACTTAAAAAGATGAGAGAGGCCTGTAATTTTCATCATAGGTACACTTCAACTATGAGAGACAGAATGGGGGGAAAGAATCCAGGAAATCACATTGTAGGATTTTTAATGAATTAATTGGTAAATTCCTCGGTAAAATAAGTATTTGGTCACCTACAAACAAGCAAGATTTCTGGCTCTCACAGACCTGTAACTTCTTCTTTAAGAGGCTCCTCTGTCCTCCACTCGTTACCTGTATTAATGGCACCTGTTTGAACTCATTATCAGTATAAAAGACACCTGTCCACAACCTCAAACAGTCACACTCCAAACTCCACTATGGTCAAGACCAAAGAGCTGTCAAAGGACACCAGAAACAAAATTGCAGACCTGCACCAGGCTGGGAAGACTGAATCTGCAAAAGGTAAGCAGCTTGGTGTGAAGAAATCAACTGTGGGAGCAATTATTAGAAAATGGAAGACATACAAGACCACTGATAATCTCCCTCGATCTGGGGCTCCACGCAAGATCTCACCCCATGGGGTCAAAATGATCACAAGAACGGTGAGCAAAAATCCCAGAACCACACAGGGGGACCTAGTGAATGACCTGCAAAGAGCTGGGACCAAAGTCACAAAGGCTACCATCAGTAACACACTACGCTGCCAGGGACTCAAATCCTGCAGTGCCAGACGTGTCCCCCTGCTTAAGCCAGTACATGTCCAGGCCTGTCTGAAGTTTGCTAGAGAGCATTTGGATGATCCAGAAGAGGATTGGGAGAATGTCATATGGTCAGATGAAACCAAAATAGAACTTTTTGGTAAAAACTCAACTTGTCGTGTTTGGAGGAGAAAGAATGCTGAGTTGCATCCAAAGAACACCATACCTATTGTGAAGCATGGGGGTGGAAGCATCATGCTTTGGGGCTGTTTTTCTGCAAAGGGACCAGGACGACTGATCCGTGTAAAGGAAATTATGAATGGGGCCATGTATCGTGAGATTTTGTGTGAAAACCTCCTTCCATCAGCAAGGGCATTGAAGATGAAATGCGGCTGGGTCTTTCAGCATGACAGTGATCCCAAACACACCGCCCGGGCAATGAAGGAGTGGGTTCGTAAGAAGCATTTCAAGGTCCTGGAGTGGCGTAGCCAGTCTCCAGATCTCAACCCCATAGAAAATCTTTGGAGGGAGTTGAAAGTCCGTGTTGCCCAGCGACAGCCCCAAAACATCACTGCTCTAGAGGAGATCTGCATGGAGGAATGGGCCAAAATACCAGCAACAGTGTGTGAAAACCTTGTGAAGACTTACAGAAAACGTTTGACCTCTGTCATTGCCAACAAAGGGTATATAACAAAGTATTGAGATGAACTTTTGTTATTGACCAGAAACTTATTTTCCACCATAATTTGCAAATAAATTCTTTAAAAATCAATGTGATTTTCTGGATTTTTTTTTCTCATTCTGTCTCTCATAGTTGAAGTGTACCTATGATGAAAATTACAGGCCTCTCTCATCTTTTTAAGTGGGAGAACTCGCACAATTGGTGACTGACTAAATACTTTTTTGTCCCACTGTACATGCTTCCCCCCCACCACCAATATTATCAGAACTATATACTTAAAAAGATAAAAATAAAATGATATATAAATAACAAGCTGGTTGGCATTTGTAAGAAATGAAACTGGCCACCCAAGAGCTCGGTTTGTGGAGTCTGCTTAAATATGGTGTGAGCATAATTGGAAACAGGTGTGTGAAATCAATAGTCAGGTGTGTGTGTGTGGAATGTGTGTGTGTGTGTGGGGGGGGCATTGGTCATGGTGGCCATGATTGAAGGCTGTGGTGCACAGAGTTCCGGGGGATTCAAGTGAATGCGTGACTGTTAGGGTTAGGGTTAAGGGTTAGCTGAGATCATAGACATGTTAGTATCTCAGTAAGACTGAAAATATTGTAGCAAATGGTCAGGGACAACTCCAATCTTAAACAGTTCTCCATCAATTACTTTAATTCATCAATTTAAGAGAGATAATAAACTCAGCTCTCAGAACTGTGCACTCCCACCAGGGATCGACCCATCCTGAATATTTGTCTTCAAAATGTATCTTAAAGGATATTCCAAGTTCATTACAATAAATTCAGCATCCAAACTAAACAGTACAAGAACCAATCACTGTATATTTATTTTATATCACAGTGAAGAAGTGTATTTAACAGATTTATTTGATTTATTTTAAAGAACACATCCTGACAGAACTACCATTTAAGTGAACTACACAAACTATATCATGGTACATGAACCAGATATTTTGCCTGGCTTTTGTTGGAAAATGAAAAGAAAAAGTAACTGAACATTTTATAAAACATTCTGTGCATCAGAATATAAACAAAAGAACAAAAGACATCAAAACATTTCTCCCAGAAGACGAGAACACTGTGTGAGCACCAGAGTTTGTAGACTGGAGTTTACAAAAAGCAAATTTTCAAAAAAAAAAAAAAACCCCAACATTCTTGCATCTCCAAAAAATGAGAACTGTGGACGTCCTGCATCTCAGTCTTTTTAGACAAAGTCCATTACCCACACAATGGATTTCAAAGTGTTGTTTATCTGAAGTTGTTTGTCTGAAGACCTCTTCCTCATTGTCATATTGCATCCATCCTAATTTTCTTCTTCTTCTTCTGTTCCCATGATGGGTCTTTTCTCTTTTTTCCCTTTTTGAGAAAAGGACTGTACTATAAATTGATATAACTCTGTACATGTTCAGAACTTTTATGTCACAGAGCTAAAGGATTACTGTTTAATCATGTTATATCTGTGTATCATGATTATTTTGGAAAAAAAAAACAATGATATGGCTGTGTTATATATGTGTGTGTGTGTGTGTGCACACGCCCTTGAGTAAATTGAAAACAACTGCAGAGACCAACACCGAGCATGTTCTGGTCAGCAGCCTCAGTCACAGCCCAGATCAAGATCAGCAGCCAGTCTACTCCTCTGACTGGGAGCTAGTAATCAGGTGTGCCTGTCAACCTGGCGAAGCAGCTCAAGTTCCTGTACCACGTTATGACAACTTCGTTGAGGCCAGACATGGTGTTATCATCAGCCTCATCAAAGCAGTTGCTCCTTATAGAGCTGATAGTTCCCTGAGAGGATGGTATAAAATACACAAATGAGCAGAAGTGGTTCAAATACCAGGAGCTGGTGGATCAGTGCTGGAAGAGAGGCTGGAAGTGTACTGTGAGCCCATTGAAGTGTGTTGTAGAGACTTTGCTGGCCGTTTATTGTGCAAGGTCTATTTGGGGGCTCAACAATGGTCAATGGTCTTTCATTAAATAAGACAAATATGCATATCTTATTTTACATAAGGCGGAAGACAAAAAAAATATACAATAATAAAAATTAATATTTGTATAAACTAGACCAAAGTACATCCAAAACTTTTAAATTACTCCTGACATAGATCACTACTCCTCCTTTATTTCTCATATCATTCCCTGACCTGTCCCTGTCCTGTCTAAAAAAGGGCTGCAAAAAGGAAAGTCATAAAGTCCACTATGGAGACTGCAGAGAGAGTCTATAGATGGCTTTGGATTAGGACGAGTGATCCATGGGCCAATGCTGCTGGGACACAAGCTAGGGTCTGATCAACCCCGATTGGGTTGCCTGAGTGAGAGCGTGTGATCTTGAATGACCCGAAACACCTGATGACCTCAGGAAACATCACTGTTGATGTGCATCTGAAGATATATATCTTTGAATCAGTCTTGTGGCAAATCCATACAGAACCAGTGGCACTGAGCATGCATTAATGGTGCTAGTGGGACTTGTCAGAGCCTTAGTCCCTAGGCAGGCCTTTATTTCTCTGGAAACAACACTGATGATGTGTTCCAGTGCATCCTAGCATGTATCTTTGAATAATAAGATTAATAAGTAAATTAAAATTTTTAATCATTGGCAAATTGCTCTGGTATAAGAGACTTTGGGAAATGCATCAGGGCAGTAATCAACTTCAGGGTAGAATCTTCATCATGCTTCATCACACCACCCTGTCATCCCATCCATCCATCACCCATAACCGCTTATCCTGTGCAGGGTTGTGGGCAAGCTGGAGCCTATTCCAGCTGACTATGGGAGAGAGGTGGGGTACAAGTCACCAAATCAGCACAAGGCTGACACATAGAGACAAACAACCATTCAAACTCACGGTCAGTTTGGAGCCACCAATTAGCCTAACCTGCATGTCTTTGGACTGTGGGGGAAACCGGAGCACCTGGAAGAAACCCACGCAGACATGGGGAGAACATGCAAACTCCACACAGAAAGGCCCCCATCGGCCGCCGGGCTCGAACTCAGAACCTTCTTGCTGTGGGGCGACAGTGCTAACCACTACACCACCGTGCTACCCTCCCTGTCATCCCATAAAGGAAAAAAAATATATTTGAAATATATGTAAATATACAAAATTGGCCCAATAAATATACTGTTAATTAAATATATATCAATATATTTACTAATTAACCCTGACCCTAACACTCAGTGCTTCTAAGCTGAAACGTACAGTTGAAAAAGGACTTTTGTTAGTGAGCTAAAATTCCAAGACCCCGTACATTTTGTCTTCCATCCATCCATCCATCCATCCATTTTCTATCCCACTTATCCATTGTGGGTCACAGGTGAGCTGAAGCCAGTCCCAGCTAACTTCAGGTGAGAGGCAGGGTTCACCTTGGACAGGCCAGTCTATCATGGGTCTAACACAGAAAGACAGACAACCATCACACTCACATTCACACTGATGGGGGGGTTTAGAGGAGCCAGTTGGCCGAATTCACATGTCTTTGGACTGTGGGATGAAACCGGAACACCCGGAGGAAACACGGGGAGAACACACAAACTCCACACAGAACACGGCCCCAGTCACCCAGCAGGTTTGAAACCACCATGCTGCCATATTTTGTCTTATATTTTGCATTTGATGTCATAAATTTGAATATAATTTGAATATATGTCACACTTAACATCAAATATTTTGTTATTTTTCAAATATATTTCAAAATTACAAATATTTGTGAACAACAAGGCAAATATATTGCAGTGTATTTACAGTATACTCCACATATCCTTTTGACACATTTTTCTGGATGGGATTGATTATTTTCCTGCAACAGCATGAGCTGTCCTGTTTTTTTCCCCCCTTTTTCTTACAAACTTTAATAGCAATCAGAGATCCATTCACAAAATATTTTTAAGTTACAAGTTTAAAATCACTATGCACATAAATATTTCATCATATCCCTGCATACTTTATCCAAATTTATCTGCAGCTCTACATTTTCCTCTAGTTGTCCATAGAAGATATATTGCATACAGCTGCTTTTTAAAGACCATGTTCTCTTTTGGCTGGTGAATCTATTCATAACTTGTTGTTTGTTACTAGAAGAATGGGGAAAACATTTTACTCATTGTTTGTACAGTTTGATAAATAAAGCACGTCCCTTGCCTTGTTTTATTGGATGGTCTGTAACTGTGTTGGTTAATACAGTATTGAGAGATTTGCATATGGTTCCTTTACTCAATTCGATATCTAAGCTTTAGCAATTCCTGCTATATTCATCACCAGAATCATCTTGATTGCAGTGTACATTAACAGAAACCATAAACCAAGTCATAGAAAGATAGTTTTATTGCCCAGGTGTTGGAGTACTTTTCTGTTCTGTTTTGATTTATAGAAAAAAACTGTACAGTTAAACACAAGCAATTGGAAATTGAAGCATTTTTCCCAAAAAGTTTTAGGAATCCTATCTGCAGTTAAAAAACAAACAAACAAACAAACAAACAAACAAACAAACAAACAAAAATCCAAACATTTTCTTTGAATTATTTTCACTTCCTTTCCCCGTATCTTTTTATATTCAGAAAACTGTTCAGTGCATGCAATACCATTTTCTTCAAGAAGCCAAATGTAAAAAAATAACCAAAACCTACTGAAATTAATAAAACAGTTAATCCATTAAAGCCTTGTTAAAAGACTGTGTGCGCGCGCACGCACGCGCATGCGCATATACATACATATATATATATATATATATATATATATATATATACACACACACACACACACACACACATCTTAAAAACATAAAATAATGTGTAAGCTATTTTTATTACATTTTATATATTTTATTATTTTTAATCCCCTAACACTTAAAGTTGATTTTTTTTTCAATTGTGCCCTTTTTTTTTTCCTGGAGATGTCGAAAATAGTAGTTATTTATACAAAACACTTTCTTATATACAAGAGTCATTATTTGCAGAAATTGTACTGACAGGAGGGGCCTGGGTCAAGCAGGAAATCTGATTGGTTGAGGAAATTGGCCAAACAGGGTGGATGGGGATTGATTCCTGACTCCACCCAATATCCACACAGCTTTTCCTGTGATTACTGGGAACTACAGGATCCCTGATTTCAACTGGCTAAACAGGCCTGCCCCGCTGCATAACAACTGCATTTCTCAACAGAATCACAGAAAGGAAAATAAGCCAAACCAAACAGGAAGTCATAAATATGAAAACGAAAAGCTGTAAGTCATATCAGTCCTCGATGAGTATTTCCAAAGTGGTTAGACAGATATTATTTAAAAAAGTGCATGAAATGTCTGAACAAGTATGAATCCTGTACATCCACAGAAGGATTGGCACAGTCTTAATGAGACCTTTGTGGTTTTCTGTGCAACAATGAGAGGACCACTTTGTGCTGAAATTAATTAATGTGTGGCAGCCTGGGAAACCGTTCACATGGTCAAATTTGGACATTTTCTATTATATGTAGTTGTGAAAAGGCTTCGCTGAACTGACACTGGTATGGGAGTGGACACATCTTACCCACAAGTGGAGCGCCAGCATTTCAAGCCTGCTTATACCCCAAAAGTGAAAAAGGAGAAAACGATATTTCAGGATATACAGTAATTCCAAATTCCAGTGAATGACGTCTGACACACCTCTACATTTAGAACCTTATTTACGGCCAAATTTTAAATAATCATATGTTTACAATAGGAAATTCACATCTGTCCCAGCATCATCCACATCTCTCTATCTCACCACCTGCCTTGGTCTCATCACCTGCTTCGATCTCACTACCTGCCTCGGTCTCATCACCTGCCCTGTTCTCATTACCTGCCCCGATCTCATCGCTTGCCCCAATCTCATCACCTGGACTCAACATCACGCACAGCATTTAAACACAAGCCTCATTGTCATCACTTCATTCAAACTGATGTCTGTTCACACTGATATTGACGAGCAAACAATAACTGATGAATTCAATCACATCTATTATGTTGGTTAAACTTCTTTTTATTAACATTTTATTAGTTTATTTAAAAATGTTAAAACATTGTCATCTGTCCTTTGTCATCTATACACAGTGTGTAAACATGCTTTTCTGTTTTAATGATAATGTGAAGGCGCAACTGCAGGAGAATTTGACAGCCAGGATCTTATTACAAATCGAATGAATTAAGCTAATGACCATTTTGCTATGGAGCGTAACAATCCAACAACTTGATCAAAGTGTGACATTCACTGTGTGAGAGAATCACACATAACTAGTGAGGTTTTAGACATCTTTAGACAAACTTACTGTTTTTACAACTGTGTGTGTTTAAGTGGTTCCCGAACCAGCAACATCCAACCAATCTGGTGTTTGTAGGGAGAACGCCAAAGCAAAGTTAAAAGTAGCCTCAATTAAAAGAGCATGCCATTTTTGGGAAACTATATTAATGTGTTCTTAAATTAAAGCTATCAAAGCATATCACTGGCAGAAAAACAAGATATGATTTTTTTTTTTAATATAATTTTTGACGTTGGCTTTTCCCAGACCACCACACATTTATTCTGTGGTGAGATTCGAGTCTGAAAACAGTGCCCACACCTGTCAGTAAACCTTGGGTTCATCTTTGCTCAAACAGCTACAGCTAGATTGTAATATCACTTGATCACTTCTTTAAGAGTTATCCTTACTCAATGACTCATTGCATTCTGATTTCATCAGTTCTACCAGCTTTATATTTTCCTTATTTTATACCTTCAAAAGATGTTTTATACTTTCATCCTAACCGAAACCTCTTAAAGCAGCTGTGCAGTGGACCACACAGTGTGTGTGTGTGTGTGTGTGTGTGTGTGTGTGTGTGTGTGTGTTTACAGGAGCCAAGGTTTGTACTGCAAACATTATCAGTCGAGGTTTGGTATCAATTTACTCATGTTGATGACTTTAAAGTAATCATGACTTAATTGATGTGTAAATCTTGACCGGATTTAAAACATTACATTATTTCCCCGATCTGAATTTCACTTTTCAATCATGATAACGATTTAAAGTTATGGTGGGTCGGGAAAAGGCTGTGTGCCATTACAGTAACATGGTGAATTTGGTCAATACATCACTGAACTTATTGGTTATTTCTAACACGCTACACATTGAACAAGAGTTAAAAGGCAGCATTAATGATTTATCGTGTAAATAGAGCTCTGAAGATGTCTTCATCCTGTGGTGTGAAAGTTCTCGCCAAATTAATTTCAATGGTGTAGTTTTTCTGCATGCTGTACGCATATTACAACCCCGATTCCAAAAAAGTTGGGACAAAGTACAAATTGTAAAAAACGGAATGCAATAATTTACAAATCTCAAAAACTGATATTGTATTCACAATAGAACATAGACAACATATCAAATGTCGAAAGTGAGACATTTTGAAATTTCATGCCAAATATTGGCTCATTTGAAATTTCATGAGAGCAACACATCTCAAAAAAGTTGGGACAGGGGCAATAAGAGGCTGGAAAAGTTAAAGGTACAAAAAAGGAACAGCTGGAGGACCAAATTGCAACTCATTAGGTCAATTGGCAATAGGTCATTAACATGACTGGGTATAAAAAGAGCATCTTGGAGTGGCAGCGGCTCTCAGAAGTAAAGATGGGAAGAGGATCACCAATCCCCCTAATTCTGTGCCGACAAATAGTGGAGCAATATCAGAAAGGAGTTCGACAGTGTAAAATTGCAAAGAGTTTGAACATATCATCATCTACAGTGCATAATATCATCAAAAGATTCAGAGAATCTGGAAGAATCTCTGTGCGTAAGGGTCAAGGCCGGAAAACCATACTGGGTGCCCGTGATCTTCGGGCCCTTAGACGGCACTGCATCACATACAGGCATGCTTCTGTATTGGAAATCACAAAATGGGCTCAGGAATATTTCCAGAGAACATTATCTGTGAACACAATTCACCGTGCCATCCGCCGTTGCCAGTTAAAACTCTATAGTTCAAAGAAGAAGCCGTATCTAAACATGATCCAGAAGCGCAGACATCTTCTCTGGGCCAAGGCTCATTTAAAATGGACTGTGGCAAAGTGGAAAACTGTTCTGTGGTCAGATGAATCAAAATCTGAAGTTCTTTATGGAAATCAGGGACGCTGTGTCATTCGGACTAAAGAGGAGAAGGACGACCCAAGTTATTATCAGCGCTCAGTTCAGAAGCCTGCATCTCTGATGGTATGGGGTTGCATTAGTGCGTGTGGCATGGGCAGCTTACACATCTGGAAAGACACCATCAATGCTGAAAGGTATATCCAGGTTCTAGAGCAACATATGCTCCCATCCAGACGACGTCTCTTTCAGGGAAGACCTTGCATTTTCCAACATGACAATGCCAAACCACATACTGCATCAATTACAGCATCATGGCTGCACAGAAGAAGGGTCCGGGTACTGAACTGACCAGCCTGCAGTCCAGATCTTTCACCCATAGAAAACATTTGGGGCATCATAAAACAGAAGATACGACAAAAAAGACCTAAGACAGTTGAGCAACTAGAATCCTACATTAGACAAGAATGGGTTAACATTCCTATCCCTAAACTTGAGCAACTTGTCTCCTCAGTCCCCAGACGTTTACAGACTGTTGTAAAGAGAAAAGGGGATGTCTCACAGTGGTAAACATGGCCTTGTCCCAACTTTTTTGAGATGTGTTGTTATAATGAAATTTAAAATGACCTAATTTTTCTCTTTAAATGATACATTTTCTCAGTTTAAACATTTGATATGTCATCTATGTTCTATTCTGAATAAAATATGGAATTTTGAAACTTCCACATCATTGCATTCCGTTTTTATTTACAATTTGTACTTTGTCCCAACTTTTTTGGAATCGGGGTTGTAGATTGTGTGCAGTCTTGTCTGTTGTTAACACTACCACTGGCCTTTAAGACACCACTGTGATCATAAATGGCACGTGGTTCTATTAATGCACCTAAACATCTGACTACATGTTGGACCGTAGATTTGATTTAGACTCTAAATCACTCGGGATAATTACTGATCTCTTTCATTCTGATTCCTGAATAGCAAACTATCTGAGCAGCACTGGAGCTTCTAATCACAAGGGACTCCAAATTCACCCCTCGCTATCTTAACACACATGCATTTCTGCTGGGTTTAACACTTGTTTTACCCCTTTTGTGATCAACCTCTCCTTTTGTTCTGCTGCTCCTCCCACTGAGCGATTGTCTTCAAATCTCTTTATATATACATATATATATTTATTCATTTCTTTATTCAATTAGATATGACATATTTCTGTTCTAATCAATTATATATTCACTTTATATCTTTAAATAGAAATATATATCTATATATCTATATCTATATATATGTCTATATATATATATATATAGATAGATATTTTGTGAAGAAACATTGTAATATATTTTCTTTGTTCTTTTCTCTATTGCAGGAGCCCTGATGTTTTGTCCATTGAAGTCAGTGAATAGTTTTTGAGAATGGAGCTTTTGAACATTATGTTGGGTTTGGCTTTGGGACTCAGGTAAGTAAAGGGGAGAGAGATCAGATAATTTTGGGTATTTTCATATATCGAGTGTTTAGTCCATTGAAATGAACCCTGGTGTGTTTTCCCCCTTGATGTGGTTCATTTCAGCAGGGGAAAACACGACAGTCGCAATTGGACCGAAACAACAGGTCAGAGTGGGTCTGCGAGGTGCTCACAGTCTGGTTTCAAATGCAATTCCATTGCAGTGGAAGAGCAATTTGACCCTGAACTGATCCAAATGCAAGAAGTGAACTGGACATGCTGTGTATTTTGGATTTGGGGCAACATTTTTTTTTTTTTTTTAGATGTGAGCTGCAAAAACTGAGCTGAGAGGTGCAAACTGAGCCAAAGAACAGAGCTGTAGCACTGTAAAGATGCAATGAGTTCTGAATATTCTGAATATTTGATAAAAAAAAAAAAGGAGAGAGGAAAATAAATACTGGATGTGATACACAAAATGTTTTAAAACTAGTTATTTATATAATTATCTAATCATTTATTTAGCACTTGCACCATGTTCTCCATTCTCATGTGATTTTCATGGTTTTTTTTTTGTTCTGTTTTTTATTTTTTAATTTTTTAAAATATTCTTTTTTCTTTTTCTTTTTTTTCTTTCTTTTTTTTAAATTTTTTTTTACATGCACTTGGCAATTCCACTGCCATATTTTGGACCAGTGAATGAAAAAATGTGACCAGTATGTTTTCACCTCTACATGCCCATCAGCCAATGATTTATTTATTTATTTATTTATTTATTTATTTTTTACTTTTTGGTTCATTTAATTTGTGCAGTGTGAAACCTGTCTTGTACAAGGTTTGGTTAGTGTTTAAGGGACATCAGAGAGAGAGAGAGAGAGAGAGAGAGAGAGAAGCATTATCACTTCTTTCCTTGCCATTTGCCTCCACCCTTAGCTGCATTCATCCGAAAGCTTTTTCACTGCAGATATGGGACAATACTTCCCTCTGGTGGAGGGACAAACAAGTGCTGACTTCAGAAAAGCTAACTAGCATCAACAGATATCCTGTACTCCATACACTTGCCATTCTGTCTATTTCTGATCCCTCATTCTGCAGTTCCTAGCACACCTTTGCCCCATCCATCCATAAAAAGCTGTGAGATGTTTACATGGAGTGGGGAGTAGGGAGGGGGGATGAGGTGAATCAAGCACAGAAAACAGACATCAGAACAGAAGCCATCCTTACATTATCATAGTTAAGGATTATAGAGCGTTGGGGGACAGGTGGCACAGAAAAAAACACCGATACTTTTAACTCTGGACACAAACGAGGGCTGCAAGTGTTAAGTTTGCTGTATGGTCGGTCTGTCCACCTCTTCAACTCGGTGTTTTTCGTTCATTAGTTTTCCATTTTCTCTATCACTTGACAGTAAGTGCTATAACTCAGTACTGAACCAGAGCAGAACACAGGGAAAAGCTTTACAACCCTGTTTGTTTTTCTTCCGTCCCCAAAGATCCAACCCAGATGTTTGGGCCTTCTGATGATGTGTGCCTTTAACATGTGTACATATATACTTACATATATAAACACACATGCACACTCAGACAGACCCACATGCAAAGGCCTGAGAAAAGTCTAGAAATTTAAAATAAATAAATAAATAAATAAATAAATAATTGGGGGGGGGGGGGGGGGGGGGATCCATCCTCCGTGAAATGGCTCCAGTTTTTCTTTTTCAGTTTTGTTTTTAAAATAGTCATTAACACTGTGTGCTGTTTTTAGCAGCTGTATGAAAAAAAAATCCAAATACTTAACTTTATCAGCATACGCCACAATCACGGACTTGTCCAGACCAGCCTGACTAGGAAGGGAAAAAAAGACACCAAGCCTGCATTTCTTTTATGCATAAGCACTTTCCGAGGCAATGCATCGCAATATGCTTATTCTTTTGCAAGAGACATTAAAAAAAGAAACATATTTATCTTCTTAAAAACATCTAGACATATTAGTGTGAAACAATATATATTTTAAAACTGTTAAATTTTCCTACTCTCAGGTAGTCAAATTAACAAGTGCACATCAAATGTAATTTGTGCATAAGGTCCAAGGTGTCTTCAGTGGAGAAAGAAATCAAAGTGAAGAAAAAGAAGAAAAGAGAACAAAATATATATAGGTTTGGCATAGTAAAATTGAAGACAGATGGCCAAAGGAGGAATATATTATGTAAAAAATGGGGGGGGGGGGGGGACTAGAGAAAAATAGGTTAGGGTGGAAGTGGGAGCAAGGGAGAGAAAGAAAGAACAAGAGGGACAGTACGAAAGAGACCCCTGTGGTGGATAAGTCCAGTCAGTGCACAGTTCATTCACCACCTTGTGCCAGGCAGACACTAAATGTATCTCAATGTATGCAATTATATGTTTTTATGTGTGTGGAGGAGGGAGAACAGCACCTACACCAGTGTGTAGGACTTTGAATACGCCCCAGCACTCTGCTTCTGCAGTCTGCCCAATCCAGATGAGCTGCTCTCCAGCAGAGAGTCTCTTGAACCACCAACCTTGGAGCTACTGCTCACGCCACCTCCCCCTGTGGAGCCAGAACTGGCCACAGCACCAACTGCAGCTCCAGCAGCTCCAGTGCTTTGGCCAGCTGAGGAGGTGGAGGAGGAGCTGGGCATGGTAAGAGTCCTCTGGGGCAACGTGGATGTGCCCGAGCTGATGCTGGAGCCACCCGTGGTGGTGCTGGAGGCTGGCCCTGATGCTCCTGAGCTGGTTAGGCTACTTAAGCCCCCGTGGCTGAGCGTCAGGGCCTGTTGTTTGGAGGGGTCTAATGTCATGTGGCGGCCCTGTGTGTGGTAGGCACGAGCCGCCAAACCTCGAATAGAAGCTTCACGTGGCGGCACCACTGGGCATGGGTCATGCAGCTCAGCTTGTTTGCGGAAGAATGGCTCTGTCTTCATATAAAGGGGGAGATTACAGTACTCACCTGGGCAGACAGAGAAAAATAAGTCAGAAGTAAAAATCATGAACTGAATAGCATACCTTTAAAGGAAGATCTCGTTGCAATGGAAACCTTGCTCTTGTTCTGTAAATCCGAATGTACATGGATTCACAAAACCTCTTGAATGAGTACTTCACCTTAAATCACAATTGTTTAAAGCTCCAGGTTTCCATGAACACAAGATGAAAAAACCTACTGTATACTTTATGTCTCTACTTAGTTTTTGTTCACTACCAGTCATATTAAAATAGAGCATGCAAAGAAAGTTGTATCAACACAACTCTGGGAGGAACTCACTCTTATTGGCACGGTGTGGAATTGGCACCGCTACATTCTTGCCACGGTCATAGTCCTGTGGTTTTGGTGGAGATGCTGTGAAGCGGCAGATGCCTGGCTCTGATGGCGTGCTCATCGAGGTCATGCTGTCAGCATTTTCATTGGTACCTGTGGTCATCTGGTCTGAAGAACTGTCTGAAATGAAGCACTCTGTGATCTCAAACTTGGCATGCTGCAGGTGCTCTTCCAGCTTGGCATGCTCATACGCGCGAGCCAGTTCCTCATATGTAGAAGAAGCACTCTCTGTTGAAACCATGCTGTTACGGCCCTTGTCTGAGACAAAAGACAGGGATGCCAAGGGGAAGACAGAAAATTTGAAATTTAAAGGTTAAAATTTAAAATGTAGACATATATTAAAAATGACCTGTCTGTCAGCTTGGTGTTAACATTTTGTTTCTTCAGTTTTGCTCTGGAGGCACAATGCTAATAAAGCTCTCAAGTAGTAATACTTATATGGAGGCATATAAGTACTATTCAGCATAAAGAAAACTGGATACTAAAATCATTAGACACAAGCCTCAAACCATCCATTATCTGTAGCTGCTTATCCTGTTCTACAGGGTCGCAGGCAAGCTGGAGCCTATCCCAGCTGACTACGGGCGAGAGGCAGGGTACACCCTGGACAAGTCGCCAGGTCATCACAGGGCTGACACATAGACACAGACAACCATTCACACTCACATTCACACCTACAGTCAATTTAGAGCCACCAGTTAACCTAACCTGCATGTCTTTGGACTGTGGGGAAAACCGGAGCACCCGGAGGAAACCCACGCGGACACGGGGAGAACATGCAAACTCCACACAGAAAGGCCCTCGTTGGCCACTGGGCTTGAACCCGGACCTTCTTGCTGTGAGGCGACAGCACTAACCACTACACCACCATGCCGCCCCAGCCTCAAACCCTATTAAAAATAAATTCACTCATTCTTTATTCACTCATTCTTTTATAACTACATAACCGTGAAATACATTTTTAGTTCAAATGTAGTTTAGTTTTATCAAATACTGTAAAAAATGGCTTTTCTGTATCTATCAAAATTTAAGTCCCCCCCCCCCCCCCCCAAAAAAAAAAAGAGACCATGTTCTCCCCAGTTTGGTCACTTTTTACCTGCCAGCTAGAATTAATAGCTAGAATTAATAATTAAATATTTATATGTTCAAATGCTGATACATACTATATTATAAAGTATTTAATTTAGCTAAAATTAAAACAATTATTTTATTTAGATTTGATATTTCCAGCCATTTTCAGATTACTGCCTGTGCAGAACTGACCATATTCTCCTTCAGCCCTCACTGCCCCGAGGTGTGAATAAGTGTGGGAATGTGTGTGCACATGGTGTTGTGTGATGGACTGGTGTCCATTCCAGGGTGCCTCAGCCAGAGAGAGACACGGACTCCACAAGACCTCTGAAGGTGTGCTGTGGTGTCTGATACCAAGACATTAGCAGCAGATCTTTTAATTTGCGAGGTGGGGACGCCACGGTTTGGACTTATTCGTCCAGCACATCCTACAGGATCAGATTGAGCTCTGGGGAATTTGGATGCCTAGTCAACTCTTTGAAGTCATGTTCCTCAAACCATTCCTGAAGAATTTTTGCGGTGTGGTAGGTCACATTATCCTGCTGAAAGAGGCCACTAACATTAGGGACTATCGTTACCATGAAGGGGTCTGCAGAAATGTTTAGGTAGGCCAGAACCCAAGGTTTCCCAGCAGAACATTGCCCAGAGCATAACACTGCTGAGCGATGGACGCACACCACATAATGTAAAAGAAAATGTGATTAATCAGACCAGGCCACCTTCTAACATTGTTCCATGGTCCAGTTCTGATGCTCACGTGTCCATTGTTGATGCTTCTGGTGGCAGCCAGCATGGGCATTCTGACCAGTCTACAGCTCCTCGGCCTGATTTACAGCAAGCTGTGATGCATTGTTCTGACCAGCTATTATAGTTTTTATTTCTATTTACTCTTTCAGGATTTTTTTTAAAACTTCAATTTAGTTTGAGTTAATTTTGTAAGTGCATGATAGTTTTATTTTTATTTTGAGGAGCTGACTAGTTTAAGTTTAGTTTTTATTTAATTTTACTGTTAATTTTAGTTTTTCCATACAGCCATACAGTGGTGCTTGAAAGTTTGTGAACCCTTTAGAATTTTCTATATTTCTGCATAAATATGATCTAAAACATCATCAGATTTTCACACAAGTCCTAAAAGTAGATAAAGAGAACCCAGTTAAACAAATGAGACAAAAATATTATACTTGGTCATTTATTTATGGAGGAAAATGATCCAATATTACATATCTGTGAGTGGCAAAAGTATGTGAACCTTTGCTTTCAGTGTCTGGTGTGACCCTCTTGTGCAGCAATAACTGCAACTCAACGTTCCCGGTAACTGTCGATCAGTCCTGCACACCGGCTTGGAGGAATTTTAGCCCATTCCTCCATACAGAACAGCTTCAACTCTGGGATGTTGGTGGGTTTCCTCACATGAACTGCTCACTTCAGGTCCTTCCACAACATTTCAATTGGATTAAGGTCAGGACTTTGACTTGGCCATTCCAAAACATTAACTTTATTCTTCTTTAACCATTCTTTGGTAGAACGACTTGTGTGCTTAGGGTCATTGTCTTGCTGCATGACCCACCTTCTCTTGAGATTTAGTTCATGGACAGATGTCCTGACATTTTCCTTTAGAATTCGCTGGTATAATTCAGAATTCATTGTTCCATCAATGATGGCAAGCCGTCCTGGCCCAGATGCAGCAAAACAGGCCCAAACCATGATACTACCACCACCATGTTTCACAGATGGGATAAGGTTCTTATGCTGGAATGCAGTGTTTTCCTTTCTCCAAATATAATGCTTCTCATTTAAACCAAAAATTTCTATTTTGATCTCATCCATCCACAAAACATTTTTCTAATAGCCTTCTGGCTTGTCCACATGATCTTTAGCAAACTGCAGATGAGCAGCAATGTTCTTTTGGAGAGCAGTGGCTTTCTCCTTGCAACCCTGCTATGCACACCATTGTTGTTCAGTGTTCTGATGATGGACGCATGAACATTAACATTAGCCAATGTGAGAGAGGCCTTCAGTTGCTTAGAAGTTACCCTGGGGTCCTTTGTGACCTCGCCTACTATTACACACCTTGCTCTTGGAGTGATCTTTGTTGGTTGACCACTCCTGGGGAGGGTAACAATGGTCTTTAATCTCCTCCATTTGTACACAATCTGTCTGACTGTGGATTGGTGGAGTCCAAACTCTTTAGAGATGGTTTTGTAACCTTTTCCAGCCTAATGAGCATCAACAACGCTTTTTCTGAAGTCCTCAGAAATCTCCTTTGTTCATGCCATGATACGCTTCCACAAACATGTGTTGTGAAGATCAGACTTTGATAGATCCCTGTTCTTTAAATAAAACAGGGTGCCCACTCACACCTGATTGTCATCCCATTGATTGAAAACACCAGACTCTAATTTCACCTTAAAATTAACTGCTAATCCTAGAGGTTCACATACTTTTGCCACTCACAGATATGTAATATTGGATCATTTTCCTCAATAAATAAATGACCAAGTATAATATTTTTGTCTTATTTGTTTAAATGGGTTCTCTTTATCTACTTTTAGGACTTGTGTGAAAATCTGATGATGTTTTGGGTCATATTTATACAGAAATATAGAAAATTCTAAAGGGTTCACAAACTTTCAAGCACCACTGTAGATATCCCATAAAAAACTAGACGGGACACAAGCTGTTTAGTTCCGGTACAGTTTGATGCCATATTGGTTTGCTGATTCTTGTCATCGGTATCCCGTTTTTTTATATTGTGGTGTCGACTATGTCAGTGAAAACACAGTGATGCTTGGAATTTGTGAAGCCTTTAGAATTTTCTATATTTCTGCATAAATATGACCTAAAACATCAACAGAATTTCACACAAGTCTTAAAAGTAGATAAAGAGAACACAATTAAAGATAAAAAATATTACACTTGGTCATTTATTTATTAAAGAAAATGATCCAGTGTTACATATCTGTGAGTGGCAAAAGTATGTGAACATTTGCTTTCAGTATCTGGTGTGAGCTCCTTGTGCAGCAATAACTGCAGATAAACGTTTGCCGTAATTGTTGAACAGATCATGCACATCGCCTTGGAGGAGTTTTAGCCCATTTCTCTCTACAGAACAACTTCAGCTCTCGGATGCTGGTGGGTTTCCTAATATGAGCTGCTTGCAGTTAACACAAACAGTTTTGAGACGATACTGGGGAAGTCATGGTCTAAAGGTTAGAGAAGCAGAGACCAAAAAGGTCACTGGTTCAATTCCCTGGACTAGCAGGAATGTTTGAAGCACCCTTGAGCAAGGCAACTAACCCCCAACTGCTGCCCAGGCTGCTCTGGGTTTGTTGTACGTCACTCTGAATAAGAGTGTCTGCTAAATGCCTGTTCTGTATGTAATATATATGTAACAATATATGTTATGTATGTAATAATAACACTATCTGTTATCACCCAGATGAGGATGGGTTCCCTTTTGAGTCTGGTTCCTCTCAAGGTTTCTTCCTCATGTTGTCTGAGGGAGTTTTTCCCTCACCACTGTCACCTCAGCCTTGATCATCAGGGATAAATTTATTCATTCATATGCTTAAAATCTATATTTTTCTCTAAAGCTGCTTTGTGACAATGTCTGTTGTTAAAGGCGCTATACAAATAAATTGACCTGACCTGACTTGACTCGCACAACATTTCTATTGGATTAAGGTCAGAACTTTGACTTGTTCATTCCAAACATTAACTTTCTTCTTCTTTAACAATCTTTGGTAGAACGATGTGTGTGTTTCGTGCCATTGTCTCACTGCATGACCCACCTTCTCTTGAGATTCAGTTCATGGACAGATGTCCTGACATTTTCCTTTAGAATTCACTGGTATAATTCAGAATTCATTGTTTCATCAATGATGGCAAGCTGTCCTGGCCCAGATGCAGCAAAACAGCCCAAACCATGATACTACCACCACCATGTTTCACAGATGGGATAAGGTTCTTATGCTGGAATGCAGTGTTTTCTTTCTCCAAACATAACACTTTTCATTTAAACCAAAAAAAGTTCTATTTTGGTCTCATCCATCCACAAAATAGTTTTCCAATAGCCTCTGGCTTGTCCTTATGATCTTTAGCAAACTGTAGTCAGGCAGAAATGTTCTTTTTGGAGAGTAGTAGCTTTCTCCTTACAACCCTGCCATGAACATTGATGTTGTTCAATGTTCTCTTGCTGGTGGACTCATGAACATTAACATTAGCCAATATGAGAGAGGCCTTTAGTTGTTTAGAAGTTCCTCTGGGTTCCTCTGTGACCTCATGTGATTATCACATGCCTTGCTCTTGGAGTGATCTTTGTTGGTCCATTGGTGGAGTCCAAACTCTTTATGGATGGATTTGTGACATTTTCCAGCCTGATGAGCCTCAACAACTCTTTTTCTGAGGTCCTCAAAAATCTCCTTTTTTCATGCCGTGATACACTTCCACAAACATGTGTTGTGATGAGCAGATTATGATAGAGCTTTGTTCTTTAAATAAAACAGGGTGAACACTCATCTGATTGTTCCCAGTTGATTGAAAAACACCTGACTCGAAGTTCACTTTCCAATTAACTGTCAATCTTAGAGGTTCACATACTTTGTCATTCATTGATATGTAATAGTAGACCATTTTTCCTTAATAAATAAATGACCAAGTATAATATTTTTGTCTCATTCGTTTAACTGGGTTCTCTTTATCTACTTTTAGGACTTGTGTGAAACTGTTGATGCTTTAGGTCAAATTTATGCAGAAATACAGAAAATTCTGATTTCCAATATTTGTTGGCATACTGGCGGCATGGTTGTGTAGTACAGGTAGTTAGCATTGTCGCCTCACAGCAAGAAGGTCCTGGGTTCGAACCCAGTGGCCGACGAGGGCCTTTCTGTATGGAGTTTGCATGTTCTCCCCGTGTCTGCGTGGGTTTCCTCCGGGTGCTCCGGTTTCCCCCACAGTCCAAAGACATGCAGGTTAGGCTAATTGGTGGCTCTAAATTGACCGTAAGTGTGAGTGTGAATGGTTGTTTGTGTCTATATGTTAGCCCTGAGATGACCTGGCAACTTGTCCAGGGTGTATCCCGCCTCTCGCCCATAGTCAGCTGGGATAGGCTCCAGCTTGCCTGCGACCCTGAACAGGATAAGCGGCTACAGATAATGGATGATGGATCTTAGTGGGTGAAGTTAATCACAAAGCATTTGTGCCCCTTCCAAGGAATTTCATCCACTTGCTTATCTGTCATCTTAAAGAACACTGAAAAATCAGCTTTCCAAGATGGCGTCATGATGAGCGCATGGCAAGCATCTTCTTCTTTTTTGGCGTTTCATGGCAGTTGGTATTACATTAATGCCATGTTATGGAATGAGTCTGTTACTGTCTCAAGGGGAAAACAAAACAAAAATGAAACGGATTTTTACCTGCAGTTGTCAGCAGTGTCATTTTAGTTCATGTTGTATTGTTCATTGTAGTTTTTATTTAGTTTTTGTTTTTTGAAAACTGTCACGTTTATTTTTATTTCAGCTAATGAAATTATTTTTTCACTCCCAATTTTAGTCTTAGCTTTTGTTAATCCTGGCTCTGACACCTCTCTATCATAGCCAGCACTAACTTTACAGCAATTTGTGCTACAGTAGCTGTTCTACGGTATCAAACCAGACAGGCTAGGCTTCTCTACCCATGTGCATCAATAAGCTTTTGACATCCATGACCCTATCACCAGTTCACTAGTTGTCCTTCCTTGGACCACTTTTGGTCCATAATGGGAACACCTCACAAGACCTGCGGTTTTGAGACTCTGACCCAATCATCTAACTATCACAATTTGGCACTTGTGGAAGTCACTCAGATCCTTACGCTTGCCCATTTTTCTGGCCAACAACACATCAACTTCAAGAACTGACTGTTCCCCTGCTGCCTAATATATCCCACCCCTTGACAGGTGCCACTGTAATGAGATAATCAATGTTATTCACTTCACTTGTCAGTGATTTCATATTGTGGTTCATCAGTGTATTTATATCATCAAATATCCTAATAGTAACATGCTATGGGTCGTGGTATGATACACTTTTTGTAATTTAAATAAAATTAAAGTAATAGATAAATATACTGTTACTTTTGCATAACGGTGTTGTTGTACATTTCGTGCTTATCAAAATATATATGCTGTAGTACAGAAGAGTACAGAAGTATACATACAGTATCCTCGTTATTCCTAGCAAACTTAATGTCAATTAAACGTAATTTGAAGGAAACAAATACAGAGTTGTTAAATAATTTCAAATAAACTTCCTTCCAGTAAAAAAGGATGAATCTCTTATTCCTAGGGCTCCTTTCTGAGAATGAAGAATAATCAATAGTTTTCATCAATAGAACAATCAATCAAATTGATGAAAACTGTAGTAGCCGACATTTTAAACCTTTGTTTATATGGGTTAAAACCTTTTTAAATATGATTAAACAACCTATTCAGTTATTTGTTGTATGTTCAATGGTAGAACTTATCAAAGGTTTGAGACAAGCATGTGCGGATTTTGGCAGACAGTTTTCATGAAATTAGTTTCAGATTGACTTGTTAGAACCATCCATTTATACTGTGGCTACATTCACAGGAAGTAAATGTTTGTTTACCCGTGTCCTGGGACAGACTGGCGCTATAACTGTCGCTCTCTGTTACAGTGATACCATGCTGGGAGCCGACGGTACGCCAGTCAGAGGTTAGGGTGCGGGCAGGTGTGGATGCCTGGCACTTTGTCAGGGTCCACTGGCTTGAGTAACGGTTCCTTGTACTGTGAGCAGACTTCACACTCTTCCTTGACACTGGATCTGGCAATAGAACGAGGATATGGGAAAATAGTGACAATGTGTGTCATAGAAATAAAGCCCATTTCATGTAACTATAATATTGCATCACCAATATATTGGGCACAACAATGAACTTACTGGTTCCTGGTCGAATATCAGACATGTCAATTAAGGGGCCAGTGTTCTGAATGAGGGCAGGATGATGCACAGACACTCCTGTGCAGAAGCTCTGAGGGTTTACTGATTGGCTGAACTCTGTGTCTGTCACTGGGATGGTGGCTTTGTCTTCACCTGAACACACATGATAGAAGAAAATCAGTTAAGAGATAATTCAAACAAAATCATGCAAACAAACATGACATGCTGGAAAATACACACATAGATTAAACAGTGAAATGACACACCAATCTGCTTGATGCCTTCCTTATCTTCAATAAGCAGTTGTACACGTGGTATGTCTATGTGCAGCCGTGGCCCCTGGGGTGGGCCTTTCACTGGGGTGTCAAAACTGCGATTGTTCTTACTGCTCCAGGTGTTAAATGTACACACACACACACACACACACACACACACACACACACACACACACACACACACACACACACACACACACAGAGCTAAGTAAATACACATATACAAGTGTTAATCTTGGCCAGACGACGATTATGCTGGAGCTCTATATTCTTACCTGATTAACATTTCAGCCAAACTTTTCGCATCTGAAGAGACACAGCAGAAAAAAAAAGTTATTATATTTCAGGTATTTATGCTGGATATTAAATACCTTTCCTGTTTAATTCAGAATGTTCCTCTATCTGCTGTTCTCATCTACCTATATCTCATATATCTATACTTCAGTCCATTCATCACCCTCTTCCTCACCTCGAAGTCTCTTCAGCCTCTTCTCTTTGCGTTTCTTTCGAATGATGAAGAGGAGAGCCATGCCCAATGTGACTAGAATGACTGGACAGCCAATGGAGAACAGCTTCTTTACATCATCACCTTCCCCACGTGCAGACTTAATTGGGGGAATAGTACCTTTGCAATAACAGCACAAAAATGAATTGATCTTAAAGATCTGGTTCATAATAAAAGAGCATGAGATTTAAGATTACAGCATTTATGTTATGTCAGTGTTATTTCCTGATTAATCTAGCTGCCTTTCAAAATAAGGCTTGAACACTGGAGGTGTGTTGGGAATACACCCTGGATGAGATGCCAAGCCATCACAGGGGACCACGCACATACACACTGACTCACACCTAAAAAGCAGTAACATGCACTATTTAAGACTACTCCCAAATAATTGTGCTTCAGCCCATGCAATGTTGTATGACATAACTGTAAATGGACTCTGATTGGCCAACTCACTGCCATCGTAGTCCAGTGTGGCAAACTGGGAGGTCTGATTGCCACAGCCAGCACTGTTGCAGGCCTTCATCTTCAGCTCATACCAGGTGGCTTCACGCAAATCAGCCAGGAAGACATCGGTTGTGCCATTGGTGCGTACACTTTGCCAAGCATAGGTGCCTTTGGGCCGGAAGTCAAGCAGCACAGCGTTGATGGGGCAGCCGCCGCTGCTCCAGCCCTGCAGGTTGAGCCGAGCATGGGTGGAGTTGATGTGGGTGAGCAGGGGCTGGTCCTTGTTGAACTGTGGCTCTGGACGTGGAACAGGGAAGGATTTGGACATCAAGGTTTTGTGTTGCGTAAAAAGTCCTCCCTACTGTGCAGAACTGTCTATATGTGAAGAAAACTTATATCGACTCTTCTGTCTAGACAACTGACACATTGTAAACATTATATGAGTTTCTAGATGATATTAGTAAACATACGCTGCCTGGTCAAAAAAAAGTCACTGTTTGGATTTAAATAAGCAAATGCATAAAAGCCTTTGATTGGATAATTACTGCAGTGATTAATGTGTTTCAGCTGCAACAGTTCTTTTAACTTGAACTGATGCAGTGAGTAGCTTCTCATTTCTTACATAAACATGTTGGATCCTGTTGACGTGGAAAATATGTTACTGTGTTTCAGAAGGGTCAAATTATTGACCTGCATCAAGCAAAGAAAACATCTAAGGAGATTTGAGCTGAAATGACTGGAATTGGGTTAAGAGCTGACCAACACATTATTAAACCTGGAAGGATAGAGATGAACTGTTACCTTCACAGAAGAAACGTGGGCAGAAAAATATCTTGCCTGACCATGATCAGAGATCACTTAAACACTTGGTGAAGTCGAATCGTAAAAAATCAACAGCAGAACTCACAATTGCGTTTAACTCAGATCATTTCCACACACACAGTGTGACGAGAACGCACAGGATTGGGACTAAACAGCTGTTTGTCCAGAAGAAAACCACTTGTTAGTGAGACTAATCAGGAGAAAAGGCTTCAGTTTGTTAGGGAGCATAAAGATGATTATATTTATTATGATTATTATGATGATTATCTGCTCTGAAGCAACGGAAAAAAGGTCATGTGGTCTGATGAGTCCAGACTGACCCTGTTCCTGAATGATGGGCATGTTAGAGTAAGAAGGGAAGCGCATGAAGCGATGCCCCATAATGCATGGTGTCCACTGTACAAGCCTCTGGAGGCAGCGTTATGATCTTGGGTTGATTCAGTTAAACAGGTCGAGGCTCAGCAACGTTATGGGGCAATAAAATAAAGTCAGCTGATGACCTGAATGTACTGAATGACCAGGTTCACTTCAGTGGGGTTTTTCTTCTCTGATGGCACGGGAATAAAATTAGAACTCAGATAGTGAAAGAGTGGTTCAGAGAGCATGAGGACTCATTTTACACATGAATTAACCACCGCAAAGTCCCGACCTTAACCCCACTGAGAGTCTCTGGGATGCTGGAGAAGATTTTACAGAGAGGTTTGACTTTCCTGTAGTCAAGACAAGATCTCAGTGAAAGCTTAATGTTCCTGGGTGGAAATCAATGTTGTAACGTTGTATAAAGTTGTTTCTAACAATGCCACGGTGAACGCGTGCCGTAATCAAAGCAAAAAGCGGACCAATTTCGAGTGTGCAACTTTTCTTTTTTGGCCAGAGTGCACATAAAATTGTGCTTTCTTACCTCTGCCATGAGTCTTTGCCTCAATGATTTCACTTATCCTACCAGCTCCCACACTATTCTTGGCAGCTAGTTTGACCTTATACCAGGTACCACAGCGGAGGTTGTCCAGCTTAAAAGAGCGCTCAGTAGAGCTAATGAACACATCTCTCCACTCTTCTGTATTATCCACAGAGTACTGCAGCACAAAGCCTGCAAACACACAAACATAAAGTAAAGGTCTGAGTGAGAGTGTACAACTAATGACGATGAAGAGTGCACTTACCAACACGATTATTATATATATTACAATGATGGTGATCATGAAATGCTAAAATCGAGGAAAATGGGCCAGGGAGTATTAGCTAGCACCTTGCACACCTAGAATGAGCTTTCCTCACTCTCAGCTTTGTCTCATCTCATCTCATTATCTCTAGCCGCTTTATCCTGTTCTACAGGGTCGCAGGCAAGCTGGAGCCTATCCCAGCTGACTACGGGCGAAAGGCGGGGTACACCCTGGACAAGTCGCCAGGTCATCACAGGGCCGACACATAGACACAGACAACCATTCACACTCACATTCACACCTACGGCCAATTTAGAGTCACCAGTTAACCTAACCTGCATGTCTTTGGACTGTGGGGGAAACCGGAGCACCCGGAGGAAACCCACGCGGACACGGGGAGAACATGCAAACTCCACACAGAAAGGCCCTCGCCGGCCACGGGGCTCGAACCCGGACCTTCTTGCTGTGAGGCGACAGCGCTAACCACTACACCACCGTGCCGCCCCTCTTAGCTTTGTATGAAGCTTAAAAGTTGTGGCAGATTTGCCTTCTCACCACTAGAGGGTGCAGATATTTCAAAGATCACGAGTTTCAATCTGAAAAACCCAAGGAAGAGAGAAAAAAGCTGCTGGTGGGACACTTAGACCAATAGGGACACGACAGTCATTAGGTTGGTTTTGGTGTTTGTAATATGATAATTCTGTGTATACACACACACACACACACACAGAGTGTTTGTATCAGTGACTAAACAGATCTAAACAGACAAACCCGAGCTGAGGTTATTCCAATTCATCAGAGAAATGCATGCATCAGTGCAAAGTATGGTTGACCAGAAAGAAAGGTCCTTATAAAGTGGACAAAAGCACATAAAAGCATTTATCATGAGCTACAGAAACCTGCCAGGATAAATAAAAAAAGGTGGGGCATATACACACATGCTCACTTGCTGAGACAAAAGAAAGTGGGGAAAGCAGTGTATAAACATGTAAATAGACTCAGTGAACGGTGACAGTTGGACAAAAGAAGCCAAGTGGACCAAATATGGCACAAAGAGGGAAAGGAGAGGTTGCGTAAGAATGGTGCTTAAGAAAGATGAGTAAAAATGAAGAAGAAAAAAAATATTTGATTGAGTAAATGACAGAAAAAGGGTTTGTACCTCTGATGGAGCTTCCTCCATTGTCTCCAGGAATCCAGGCCAGGGTAATGGAGGAGGTTGAGGTGGTGGAGACTGTTAAACGTGGCTGATCTGGAGGGACTGACACACCCACACATAAATATAGTCAAACATTATAGTCTTTAATAATCTTCCACCTTGTTTTATATACACATGTATTGCACTTTACCTTGCACTAGTAGGTTCACAATTATGGTATCGAATCCTAGTGTGTTGGTGGCTGTGCAGGTGTAATACCCAGAATCCTCTGCTTTTACTGAGCGCAACAACAGAGTTCCGTTTGCCAGAATGTTCCGCTGGCCATCCTGAGATACGGGAATAGCAGTGTTCTCGCTGCGGGGGTTAAAGCCACAATTATATTATAGATATACATCTCTACTGATGTCTTGTTGAGAGATCGTGTAGTTTGTACAGCATTACTGTATAAAAGTATTATACAAGAAACAAAAACAGTTGTACTGGGAAATGTGTGAGATATGGCTGGTATTTAGTTAAAAAATATGCAATAGCCAGAGTCATTGTTGCTTTTTAAAGTTATTTTATATTGCAGTATAGACAGAGCTTTTGAAATGAATGCAGAATGAAAAACTAGACCTAAAACTGTCACTCACCTGTCTTTGGTCCATTTAATGGTGGGAGTTGGCTCCCCAACTGAACTACATGGCAGCCGTACCTCCTTCATCCATGGAGTAGTAACTGTACCTCCAAAAGATAAGATCTTAGCAGGAGCTAAGGGGGAGAGATAGAGAGGAAAATGCTCAAATCTATGACCATGAAGGATTCTGCAGTTTGTCCCTCTGTGGTCACCATAAAGGTAATATGCAGGACCCTACAACAGAGAGCTTCTAAATGAGAGAAGATTAGAATTAGATTAGATTAGATTAGATTAGAAAGGAGAGAATTAGGAAGCTCATATAGGGAGCTACGAACTTTTAATTATCCAAAGATCTAATAAACTAGCAACTCAGTGTCAACTCATGTACACAGTATATACCCCATGCCGCTAGTTTATTATATTTACCAACCCAGAAATTAATAAGCGGGCAACACGATGTAGAAGAACAGTCTTGTACCTGTGGGAACCTTTCAGAAAAAAATACGATCAATTGACACATTTAAAGTTCTTGAGAGCACATGAATGCATGATAAAACAAACTCAGTCAGTCAGATATTCACCAAGTTGTGTTTTATGTAAAAACACCGAAATGATATGTCTCTCTCTCTCACACACACACACACACACACACACACACACACACACACACACACACACACACACACACACACACTTCACTCTGGACAAATCTTTCTTTTCCAGCCAAACATCAGATCAAATATAACAAGACAATCTGAGTACACTGTACAAACAAACATACAGCACCAGTCAAAAATTTGTATACCCCTTCTCTACTTGATAGGTTTTTCTGTATTGTGACTATTCTCTACATTGTAGAACAATACTGAAGACATCAAAACCATGACATAACATCTGGAATTATGTGGTAAACAAACAAATGTAAAAAACAAAATCTGTTTGATATTTTAGATTCTTCAGGTATCTTCATTTACCTTGACGATGCTTTCCACACTATTGGCATTATCTTAACCAGCTTCATGAGGTAGTTACCTGGAATGCTTTTCAATTAACAGATGTGTCTCGTTAATTGAAGGTATGTTTTTTTTTTTTTTACACTTTTTGTTCTAAAGTGTAGTGGATGAGTTTCTTACCTTCTTAATGTGCTTGAAATCAAACAGTAAATAGCAAATAATAATAAAAATACAGTAAATAGCCCTATTCCACAACTGTAGTAACCCATATTATGTCAAGAACCACTCAGCTAAGTAAAAAGACATGAAGTGACTTTTAATTCATAAAAATAAAGAAAAAACATTGAATTAGAAGCTGTGTCCAAACTTTTGACTGGGACTTGAAACTCACAGAACACTTTATGAGGAACACTACACTTGTACTGAGTAGGGCCTTCCTTTGCTCTTAAAACAGTTTAAAGTCTTTGTGGCATGGATTCCATAAGATTGTGGACTCGTTCCTTTGAAATCCTGCTCCATGTGGACATGATCGAATCACACAGTTCATGCGTATTTTTCAGAAGCGCTTTCATGCTGTGAATCTCCTGTTCTCCCACATCCTGAAGGTGATCTCCTGGATTCAGATCCGGTGACTGGGAAGGCCACTGAAGAACACTGAGCTCAGGGTCATGTTCGTGGAACCAGTTTGAGATGATATTGCTTTGTGACATGGTCCATTATCATGCTGGAAGTATCCATGAGAAGATGGCAATTTGTGGCCATGAAGGGAAGCAACATGGTCATCAACAATACCCAAATATGCTGTGGCATTCAAGCCATGATTGATTGGTATTAATGGCCTCAAGTGTGTCAAGACATCATTCCCCACACCATTACACCACCTCCACCAGCCTGGACTGTTGGCATCAAATTCTGACTCTAACATCTGTGTGTCTCAGCAGAAATGGAGATTCTTCAGACCAGACTCCATTTTTCCAGTCTTCAACTGTCTAGTTTTGGTGAGTCTGTGCCCACTGTGGCCTCAGCTTTCTGTTCTTGGCTGACAGCACTGGAACATGACATAGTCTTCTCCTGCTGTAGCTCCTCCACCTTAAGATTCGACATGTTGTGTGTTCTGAGATGCTTTTCTGCTCACCACAGTTGTACAGAATGGTTATCGGAGTTACTGTAGCCTTTCAATATGCTCCAACCAGTCTCAATTGATCTCTCTCAACAAGGTGCGTCCATCTGCAGAACTGTTGCTCACTGGATGTTCTTTCTTTATTGTACCGTTCTGAGTGAACTCGAGAGACTGCTGTGTGTAAAAATCCCAGGAGATTAACCGTTATAGAAATACTCACACCAACCTGCCTGGTACCAACAATACTGACACAAAGATCACGTTTTCCCCCATTCTAATGGTTGATGTGAACATTACCTGGATCTACTGACCTTGACCTGCATGATTTTATGCATTGCTGCCACACAATCAGCTAATTAGACAAGTACATGAAAATGAGTAGGTGTACAGGTGTTCCTAATAAGGTGCTCAGTGCATGTAGACCCACTCTTTAATTTTCTAATCCAAAATATTGATTACACTGCCCATGTCATTTTCTCATCCCCTCTTCCTCATTACTGCACACTATATTGGCCATCAGCTGCTCTTTCTTTATCCGTTTGTTCAGGGCCTTAACAACACACTATCCCTTTAGCAGGTCACAGAGGGCAGACAGAGAAGAGGGCTAAGAGAGAACTAAGGAGAAAATGATGGTAGAGTGAACACAGTTTCTTTAACAAACATTAGATGCGTGAAAATAAATCAATTAATCTGTCAGTTACTCATAATTATAGTTCTTACTCAACTTAAATTTCTCATTATTTACCCTTTAAAGCAGGCTCCACAGTGACCTTCTCGCTGATGTTTCCCCGACCCGCAGTGGTAACAGCTGCTGCCCAGATCAGGTACTGCTGTCCTTGGTTCAGATGGGTGATGCGGTAAAACAGCACTTCTGGGTTTGCCTCATATTCACTAGGAGCCTGAGAGCAACATAACAAAACATTAAATCTCAAGAGAAAAGACTAGGGGAAAAAAATCACTGCGATGATTCAAATAAGCTTGTGCTTATTCTTGATGATGCCAAGAGTGTGAAAAACAATGTATGCTGATCAAACCCGATGACACCATGCATTTTTATAGTTTTGTGTGCTATTTCAGAACCATATAAAAGAAAGGAAGGATTTTTTCCCCCAAACTAGCTTCTTCACCTTCTGCACAATCCATATGATTCTTATGATGACCTTTAATGTGTTCATTTTCTTACACACACACACAGTTTCCTTTCCCCTCAGACTAATCTGAAGCTTACCCTGCCATCCATACTCACAACAACCCCGACCATAACACACTGACCTACTCATGCATCACATTCCTCGTCCTACGACATTACGTTCTATTTTCTTGTGTCTCCTTTATGTATTCATAACTCTTCTAAAGGCTTAATTATTTTGGAGTAAATACTGTACATTTCTTTGGTCTCTCTTTGGACTAGTTCATATCTTTCTCTTTCCATTTATTCTGCCTTCATCGCAAAAAGCAAGTAAAGGGAGGTTCGGAGTGAGGGAGGCGGAGTGGTGTAACGGATATTGAAATATTCCTCTGGCATGTAGATAGGGGTGATCCAGGGAGCGATAGTGGGAGATAATGAAAAGAGGAACAAAAGTACTCCCTGCACGGTGTGTCTGACCCTCCCTCCCTCCCTTTCTCCTCTCACACTCATTTACATAGTAATCACCCCATGCTCTGCAAGAAACCAGGGAGGGAGGGGGGGGGGAGGAGAGAGAGGGAGGGAGAGATGGAGAGCAAGATAGAGAGATGGATAGGAAGAGACATAGAAAGATAGACAGAGAGAGAGATTTGTGAATGAGGAGAAAGTGTGTCAGTAAGCCTGTGCAGGTACATTAATTTGGTGTAAAAATACACAAATAAGGCTTGTGTGTGTGTGTGTGTGTGTGTGTGTGTGTGTGTGTGTGTGTGTGGGTATGATAGCATGCAGATGAGGTGGTTATAAATGTGATAAAGCCTCAGGGGAGTGTGGATGTGTGTGCATGAGTGGGTGCATGTGTTGTGTTTGTGTGTGTTAGCTTGTTTCCTGCCCTCACTGATGAACAGATGAGGTTGTCTAGGCAACGTGATGAGACACAGATATGCAAATGAGAAAGGGAGAGTGAGCTGGCATGCACACACTGCAGTATGAGGCACACATATCCTGCTGATATTGCACCACTGACTCTTACACACACACACACACACACACATTAAAAATACAGTGATACAGATAATTCTGAAAGAAAGGCGTGTTTTAAATATTCACACAATCTCAATACACCACAGCGCGTGTGCACGCACACACACACACACACACACACACACACACACACACAAACAACAACAACCCAACAACAACAAAACTGTATAAATATATGCATGTCTGAATTTGATCTGTCATAATAAACTATCCAGTTGTCACATCTTCACACCCTTTGTTCCTTACTGGTTGAGCTGATCCAGGGCTGGAGCAGTAAATGGTGTATTTCCTGATGATGCCATTTGGTTTGTTCGGAGGGAGCCAGGATACCACAACACTGCTGGCAGAGGAGGGGACAGCTTTGATTCCGGCTGGAGGGCCAGGGACTAAGAAAGCAAGAGAAAAAAAAATTGTTTTGCAAAAATAAGCATCACATAAGCTTCATATAACCCGTTTTTGATGAGTTCACCAATTGATCTTTGAATAGTTTCTCACATCCTGAAGAGTTCTATTTCGAACCCATTTTGTTGTATGGTTCTCCATGAAAGGTATCACAGTTTCATTGGGACATAAGGACAAGAAAAAAAGCAACCTTTCGGGTTATAGATTTAACTCTTCTTTTAAGAGTGTGTCAACAGTTCAAAAAGTGAGCAGAACTGTTTACAGCTCTGCTAGACTTAGCCTTAAGAGGCTCAAATGAGTCTGTAAAGATGAAAAAAAGAGCAAAAGCAGCAGAGAGAAAGACAGATTGACAGATGTTAGAAGGGGAACATATGTTCGGTTTAGTGTGTACTGTGCATAGTAGAAAACCATCCTTCACTGTCAACTTCATTTGTGTATATGGGTGGAAAGGTAGGCAGCAGGGCTGCTCAAAACATTGTTGGCTGATTGTTACTACAAAACTTGCAATACTGATACCATAGAACACCACAGTATACAAATGACCAATTTGCCCAATAAAAATACATTGGCTGTGTGTGCATTCTGACAAATCTCAATGCATAAAGAAAAAATCCATTATGGGTGCTTTGACTTATTGAAGTTGATTGTTTTAATATATTGAAAAAACATATTATATGTAATTGCAGTGCACAACAATTTAATCACAGTTATGTTGCATAAAGGGGCGGCACGGTGGTGTAGTGGTTAGCACTGTTGCCTCACAGCAAGAAGGTCCTGGGTTCGAGCCCCGTGGCCGGGGAGCGCCTTTCTGTGTGGAGTTTGCATGTTCTCCCCGTGTCCGCGTGGGTTTCCTCCGGGTGCTCCGGTTTCCCCCACAGTCCAAAGACATGCAGGTTAGGTTAACTGGTGACTCTAAATTGACCGTAGGTGTGAATGTGAGTGTGAATGGTTGTCTGTGTCTATGTGTCAGCCCTGTGATGACCTGGCGACTTGTCCAGGGTGTACCCCGCCTTTCGCCCGTAGTCAGCTGGGATAGGCTCCAGCTTGCCTGCAACCCTGTAGAAGGATAAAGCGGCTAGAGATAATGAGATGAGATGTTGCATAAAGATGCATATTGTGCAGTGCTAATAGGCAGGCTTAAACACAGAGTTCACCTTAATATACTGCAGTGTATCTCAAACACCTCAATCCCTGAGAACTCCCTTTACACATGAAAACACAACATAGTGGTGTATGGGTATTTATATAAATGTGTGTTTTGGGACATATTTTGGGGATATGTAGGTTTAGAAGGCTTTACGGAATTATCAATATTTTTGAGATTTAGATTGGCAGAGTTTTATTCCTGAGAGGCTTTAGTTTGGCTTACAAAGAACAGCTACTCTATCATTCCACCATACTGCATTTCACGCCATTAAAGCTGGAGACAGATGTGGAAGCATGAGCATGCCTTTGTAGTGCAAGTAAGGATTATCAGCTCCATCTCCCACTATATACTTGGTGCTCTCTGTCCTTGAGTCATATTTAGTCAGGTACAAAAATTGTATACAATAACACGCCAATTCATTTACAACAGTGCTCCCTTAGAATTGTTACATTTATTTATTTTTAAAAAAATGAAAAATATAATTAACTGTGTAAAATATTTCTTGTTTGTAGTCCACTGAAATTCCTATCTCGAAGAATCTGATACCATACAGAGTCAAATATACAAAAATGTAAGAAATATAAACATTTGATCAATGATGAACATGTAGTTATACAATGTTACACACACACACTTTGTAGAGTACCAAACTCATAAAAGAAAGAAGAAATACAATTTTACAGAAAAAAGCATGACATCTCTCATTAAGCATGTACACAGATTTTTTTCTCCTCCTTCATTCTCTTTCTCTCTAAAAGAAATAGTAAAATCTCAAGAGCAAAGTGCTTACTCTTGTTCAGTCCTCCATTTCTTCCCTGTCCCCCATTTGCCAAACCCTTCCTACAGCCCCCCCATGTCCCCAGGGAGGAGGAGAGCAAAAGATAGGGCACTAATCTCATGCCCACCAGTGTAAGCACAAACGTAATGCCTTCTAATCCATAAAGAATTAATCCTTCTTGTGTTGGGTAGTGAGTTGGAGTGAGACACAAACACTTGTACTCACATTTCAAGCCTCCATGGTAATGTCATATTTGATCTTAAACACTGGATTAAACACTGCATTTGTTACTATAAAAAAGCTTCAGTCATCCTCGAGACCACTCCACACTCACCTAGGACTATGATCCACACACTCACCTATGCCTTGATCTTTTATGCGTCCACATTTGCCACATTTTTGCCTTGGCCTAGCTCTTTGAATTTGTTCCATATTCTGATATCTGTTATTTTGACCCTATCTTCTTCTCTGACATCGATGTCAGACAATTTTTGTTGAGTTAGCTCTGACAGCTGTTTCTAACTAATTTTTGGGTGCGGAATCCAAAACTGATCTCAGTTTTTCTCTATCACGTCAAGTTTTTGAACTATAGGATCCCTGTTTTCTTAAAAAATATGAAAAATACTGTACTTAATAGATATGTGCTTGTTTTATAAAAATTTTCAAATATTGACATACAATGAAGGGCGGCACGGTGGTGTAGTGGTTAGCGCTGTTGCCTCACAGCAAGAAGGTCCAGGTTCGAGCCCCGTGGCTGGCGAGGGCCTTTCTGTGTGGAGTTTGCATGTTCTCCCCGTGTCCGCATGGGTTTCCTCCGGGCGCTCCGGTTTCCCCCACAGTCCAAAGACATGCAGGTTAGGTTAACTGGTGGCTCTAAATTGACCGTAGGTGTGAATGTGAGTGTGAATGGTTGTCTGTGTCTATGTGTCAGCCCTGTGATGACCTGGCGACTTGTCCAGGGTGTACCCCGCCTTTCGCCCGTAGTCAGCTGGGATAGGCTCCAGCTTGCCTGCGACCCTGTAGAACAGGATAAAGCGGCTAGAGATAATGAGATGAGATATACAATGAAATATGAAAGAAACAGGCATGACTGCAATGTTTATTTAGCACTATTATGTTTTTACAAAGGATATGGCTACTGTAATTATAATTGTGTGCAAGTAGTTAAGGTAAAAATTTATGTTTATAGCTCTTTCTGGAGTGTTCAACTTGAGGACTATCGCGTTTGATGCTCCAACAATAGTCAGCCATCATATGTACATCCCATCTACCCTGATAACATTCTTCCATAACCTTCAAATCTTGGTGAAATCGTTCACCTTGCTCGTCGCTAACAGCACCAAGATTTTCCGGAAAGCTGGCAAGATGGCAATGCAGAAAATGTAGTTTAATACTCATGTTGCAACCAAGCACTTTGTAGCTCTCCAATAGTTTCTGAACAATTTCTGTGTAATTACTTGCACATGTATTTCCAAGAAAGTTCTTGACGACATCTTTGAATGATAACCAAGCATTCTTCTCAAGGTCTGACATAGTCCCGGTGAACTGTTCATCTTTGATGAGCTGACGAATTTGTGGACCATCAAACACACCGGCCTTGATTTTTTCAATTGACAGTCCAGGAAATTGCAAGATGATGTACTTGAAACAGTCGCCATCAGTTGGCAATGCTTTTACAAATTGCTTCATGAGACCTAGTTTTATGTGCAGAGGTGGGAATATTATTTTCTTCCTGTCAACAAGTAGCTGATGTAGAATGTTGGGATCTCCAGGTTTAAGATCAGATCTTGGAGGCCAATTCGTCTCAACCCAATGCTTCTCTCGAGCTCTGCTATCCCACATACAGAGAAAGCAGGGATACTTTGTGTACCCACGTTGCTGACCAAGAAGGAAGCACACCATTTTAAGGTCAACACAGATGATCCAATTGTGTTTGTCATATTACAATAACTCAGTGACTCTCTTTACATCTCCATGTTCTTCACAAAGACAGACAGAATGCCCAATAGGGACTGCACCAAATAAATTGCCATTGTGTAGAAGGACACACTTCAAGCTCCGCTTTGAGCTATCAATAAACATTCGCCATTCATTTGGATTGTAGATTGAAAGCCCTAATTCCTTCAGTAAACCAGGAATGTTATGGCAAAACACAAAGCTGCTGTCACTTCGAAAGTACTGCAGAAATGTACTTTCTTTGGTTCGAAAGTATGATACCGTCACTCCTTGTTCAAGTAAGTTTTTCTCATTCAGTCTTGATGCTAGGATTTCTGAAGCTTTTTTTGATAGGCCCAAATCACATGCCAAAAAATTCAACTCGTGCTGATCAAATCCCCTACGAACTGAATCCTCGTGAATTTCAAAATCTGCATCATTGCTCTCACTGCGTTCTTCAACATCACTCAGCTCTTCTAGAGGAGGTAGTTGTTCGAAAACTGGCACTGGAATTTCAGCTGAATGAGGCATTGGTCTTATAGCTGACGGTAGATTAGGATATTCTATTTTACTTTTATTTTTCTTGTTAAATCCTGATGTTTTCACTAAACAAAAGTAACAGTCTGTGCAATGATCTTTTTGCTCTCGCCAAACCATGGGGATACCAAATGCCAACTTTTCACGTGTTCCTTTGGTCCACATCTGTAAACTCTCGACACACTGCTTGCACACTTTGTGAGGGGCCCATGGCTTATCTTGATCACCGAGTTTTACTTTAAAATATGCAAAATATGCTTGTTTGACAAATGCACTGATGTTTGCCCTCTGACTTGGAATGGTGAAACTACCACAAATATAGCAAAAGGAGTCAGGGTTGTTTAGGCATTTATGACGAGAAGTAGCAGGAGCAGACATGATCTGGAACAAAGGAAATATATACCTATGTAAATAAAACACTAAGATGGAATAGTTACAAGCTTTGAAAACTAAAAAAAAACAGCATAAAACAAAATAGAACTTACAACGGTATGCCCATGGTTACAAGGTTAAGAGAAAAGCCAGCACAAATCCTCTTAATTCCTACTATGCTAGCTTTCTGTTTGCAGATATTGATAGTACTGACCTATTGGGAGCTGCACACACCTCTCACCACACTGTCTCAATTGTGACTGCACAAACAAGTTGCCACGTAGCTGTTGAGTCCAATCGTAATCAGCTGGCAAGTCTTACTACAGCTAATCAGTGGAATTTTGCTTATCTGGAGGGTAAGCTGTGGAGAAAAAACTTGACATGCTAGAAAAAAACTGACTGCAATTTTAGAATCAGCATGCCAATTTTAGTTTTAATTAGCATAAAAATCTAACTCAACAGAATTTTTTTCAAATTGTTCCCCAGTGTTATGTTTTGTATTTGTTTTGCAATGAGTGGTTTTTTTTTGTTTGTTTTTTTGGTAACAACGTGGACTGCCTGTTAACAAAGTTATGCAAATGGTTCCTTAATCTGCCTCCATGAGTCTTGTGCTACAGAAGGTTTCACCTAGCAACATGAATCCAGCAGAGGTGCACAATCTCAAGACGCTGTCACTTCCCAGGTTCAGCTGCTTGGCAACTGGGAACAGCAGCTCCAGCAAATATCCAATGCCATGGAGGACAGTCTCTGAATCTGTAGGGGGGAAGAGCAAGCACCCACCGCTCCATATCTGGATACTTGCATGAGTAATGAGGTCACTTCCACTAACCCACAGTGCTTTGTCTTACCCCCCAAAATATGAAGGTTCTCTTGATAAATGCAAGGGTTCTCTCATACAATGTCCCATTCTCTATCTGTGACCATCCAGAAATGGGGGAAAAAAAACCCACTGGAGAAAGGCTTCTCTAAAACAAGATAAATAATCTGCTGCTGATTTTGCTCTGATGATTCATACTTTGACTGCAGAGAGTTAATGGAATGAACCAGTGCTGAAGATGGTGTTTAGACAAATTGATACTGGCTGGAGGTCCCAATCTTCCCTTTAATCATCATGACTGACCAAAAGAACCTCAAATACATCAAGAGAAAGGAAAATGCAGAAAGCTTAACCCCACACCAAGTCAGGTGGGCACCATTCTTTACCACTTGGATTAGTCCTTTTACTTCATGTTCATGCTTGCATACAGACATGGGTTCAAGAATGGTAAAGTGGATGCACTATCCTGGGTTTTTGAAAGCCCTCACTCCCAATTAGCCCCTGAAACTTTCCTCTCTGGGTATTGTTTTGCAGCTCCTGTGCAGTAGGAGATCATGGTGGATGTCTAGCAGGACTATCCTAAACCCCCACATTGTCCAGGGATGAGAACATATGTGCCTCAGACTATGCAGGAGGAAGTGATACTGTGGGTACACACCTCCCTCAGCTCTGGGCATCCAGGCATCTCAAGAATGCATAAGTCAGTGAAAAATATGTCCTTTTGGGGAACCTTGAAACAAGACATTAAATAGTACACCATAACCTATTCTATGTGTGCACAATTCTGAACATTATGATAACTGCCCACAGGTCTTCTAGAACCACTCCCTATTCTGCAATTCCCTTGGTCCCACATAACACTAAACTTCATCATTGTCCCCCCTCCCCTCAGGTCACAGGGCCCCAGAGCCATCCTCACCATCACTGATCCTTTTTCCAAGGCATCTGCCTCAGTCCGTTGACCAAGTTACCCACCAAACTAGAAACAGCATAAGTATTATTTAAAGAAGTATTCAGGCTCTGCAATCTCCCTGTGGACAGGCCTTTTGCAAAAGACTTGATATCGATGTCAGTCTTTCCTCAGGTTATCATCCCCAAGATATTTCGGGGGTTCCTCAGGGCCTATTGCTTCTACAATCATCAGGACCGGAACAGGTACTTTCCCTGGGCAGAGAATGCTCAAAACTCTGTCAGCCATTCTAATCTACTGTCCAATTTGAGTCCAATATACTGGTCTCATTCTCTTCCAGTGTTTACAGGGATATCAGTCCTTTCTCTTTCCATGGTCTGAAGAACCATCAAATGTGCCTGCAGTCTAACCCTAGGCCATCTAGTGACAAGAGACAAGCTGACCGTGACTGTCACTCATATCAACTTATGCAACCTGATCAGCTGGTATGCCTGTCAACCTGAGAACTCTGCCTAAAACTACCCTCATGAATGTTAAGACTTTGTTTCATTGGTCCATTCAAAATTATCAAACAAAATCATCATCAAAGTGTGTGTGTGTGTGTGTGTGTGTGCATGTGTATGCCTGCACAATGCCAGCTATGTTACACACTCTTTCTGTCTCTTGCCAATTATGAGAGTCACTGAAAACACAAAGAGACACAAAAAAGTAGACTGGTGGTAATCAGACACAGGTGAGAATGATCACACTATCAGTATGATCACACTATCAGTGAATTTGACCAGCCTCTGCTCTGTCCACAGCTGATGCTCGATGACACCTCCACATACACCACCCCCAGCTCCCAACCCACCTACCCCTCCTACTCCCTCAGTGAGAGAGCTAATCCGCCACCACCATCTGTGCCCCTGGCCTGTGGACCACCTGGAATTTGGATGGCTAAAGTGCCAGCTACCAAGGAGTGATCTGCATTTTGGCATCCTTCATGCAGTGCAGCCATTGGAATGGGGCATGATCAGAACAGAGGGTAAAGGGGCACCCCAGTAGATAGGCTTGGAGGCTGAGGACCAACCACTTGATAGTAAGACTTCTCAATCATGCTGTACCTGGTCTCTCTTACCAAAAGCTTGCATTGGATGTACAACATGGGGTGCTCCTTCCCTCAACTATCTGGGACAAAATGGCCCCAGCCCTCTGTCCAATATGTCAGTCTGCAGAACAAAATGGAGAAAATAGTCAGGAGAATGCAATGACGGGCCCCCACACAGAACCGCTTTTGCCTGGCAGAAAGCCCACTTGCATGCTCTGTCCACTGGACTTGGGGACTAGTGCTCCATTTTTAGTGTCAGTCAGCAAGCTGGTGATGTCCATAAAAGTAGGCACAAACCTCCGATAATAGCCAGCCTGCCCCAGGAACTGCCTCAACACCTTTTTGGTTCTGGGTCTTGGGCAGACTGCAATCTCTGCTGTCTTATCAACTTGAGCATGTGCCTGCTCATGGCCCAAGTGGAAGCCCAGATACTGCATTTACATCTGTCCAATTGCACACTTCTTTGGGTTTGCTGTGAATCCCACCTGTCTCAAGATTCTCAGGACACCCCTCAGATGTAAATGCAGCTGCCAATCATGAAATAAATGATTATCATCAGCAGCATATGAATAGTGTGGGCAGAGTATTCTGTTCATGAGGCACTGAAATGTAGTTGGGGCTCCAAACAATCCAAATGGAAGGGTGACAAATTGGCATAACCTAAACAGAGTGGAAAAGGCTATTTTTTCTTGAAATATTGGAGTCAAAGAATCTGCCAAACCTTTAGTTAAGAAACACAAATGTATTATCAGTGTCAAATTAAAGTGTGTCACAAGTAACTGATTGAGCAGTTCATCAATGTGAGGTATTGGGTCTGTGTCAAATTTAGACATAAAAATGGGCCGATGTGTTGGTCTTGGACACCAAGACCACTGGGCTACTCCAATCACTGTGGACTCCTTGATTACTCCCATGTTGAGCATAGCCTTGAGTTCATCTCAAACCACATTTCCTTTGTGTTCAGGTAACTGGTGTTGGTGGCTGCGTCCAACCACACTTGGAGTAGTCTCAATGTGGCATCCTGTGAGGTCTATGTGGCTGGGTAGAAGAAAAAAGCATGAAAAAATTTCCCTTGCAACCTGGCAACCTTTGCTTTCTGGGATGATGAAAAGTGGTCTCCACAGGGGATTTGCATCTATCCATTTGCCTGACCTCATAGTCAACTTCCATGACTTGCCATATGACCTCAAAGGGTCCTTGCCACTTTGTAAGTAATTTAGATCTCAACATGGGTAGTAAAATGAGTATGTTATCACCCAGTGCAAATTCTCATAGTCAAGTACCCCTGACATATAGTTGGGACTGACATTCTTCAGCCTGATACAAATTTTCTTGTGTTAGGTGATTTAAGGTGTGGAGTTTTTCTCTCAGGTGCAGAACATACTGAATTTTGTTTTTGCCTTTAGAAGGTCCTTCCTCTTAATTTTCTCTAATGACATCCAAGATAATAATAATAATAATAATAATAATAATAATAATAATAATAATTTATATAGCACCTTTCTCAAAACCCAAGGTCACTTTACAATAATAGGCAGAAAAAAGAAAAGAAAAAAGTCCACCAAATAGAAGTCAGGATATCATTCCAGTGGTGTAGCAGTCACAGTCCCACCAAAAGGCACACAAAAACAAGTCCCACATCTCCAGCACAGCCGCCATGACACCACCAGCAACATTGCTCGAACGCCACACCATGGATTCACAAAGCGAGCAGAAAAGCACCGCCACAGAGAGTGCTGGTACGTCTCAAACCACCTGCACAGCTGCCGCGACGCCACCGAGCAACATCGCTTGGAACATCACGCCAAGCATTAAAGCACAGAGCGCTGGACAACCATGATGTTAAAATGAGCAACGAGCTCATTGCAGTCCATAGCTGGGAGCACAGGCATCACTCACAGCAAACCAAGGCCTGGAGGGAACCGACGCCCAAAACTGGGTCTGGAGCCACACCATAACCGGCGGACAAAAACACTCAAACAAACATCAAACACAGAAAAAAGAAAAAAAAATAAAATAAAAAAGGAGAGAAAATAAAATAAAAAAGCTTCGGTGAGAAGCGGCAGCCAGAATGCGCATGACATACTGTCAACCGGAAACGGAAAAACCGTTATGCCACAAAGCTTGTGCCCATACAATAATTCAAAAGGGGAAAACTCCATGGAGGCTTGCAGGACCTCTCATATTACAAATAACAGGGGCTTAAGCCACATATCCCAATTTCTGGCACCTAATCAATGAACTTATGGATCATGTTTTTAGCATCTGATTAAACCACTCCACCAGGCCAACTGTTTGCACATAGTAAACACTGGTGAAAATTGATTTAATCCCTAATAAAGCTTGTGTAGTGTCCATGACATAAATGTAGTGCCCTGGTCACTCAGAATCTCTTTTGGGA